>NW_021621113.1:7458539-7488985 GCF_004785775.1 Grammomys surdaster | reverse complement strand
CACACACACACATACACACACTCACACGCACACACACTCACACACACTCACACACGCACACGCACTCACACACACACATACACACTCACACGCACACTCACACACACACATACACACACATGCCCTGCTACCTGAAGCCGCTGGGGCTGGTAACTCTGAGGCGACAGGAGAGAGAACAGAGAGGCCTGTGTGGTGGACAGTGAGGACAGAACTCACTGGAGGCCAGAAGGGCATGATGGTTCACGCCTTTAATCCCAGCACTCTGGAAGCAGAGGTAGGCAGGTCTCTGAGTTCAAGGCCAGCCTGGTCTATAGAGTGAGTTTCAGCATAGCCTGGTCTATGTAGTGAAACACTGTCTAGAAAGGAAGGAAGGAAGAAAGGAAGGAAGGAGGGAAGGAGGGAGGGAGGGAGGGAGGGAGGAAGGAAGGAAGGAAGGAAGGAAGGAAGGAAGGAAGGAAGGAGGGAAGGAAGCTATCTAACTGGGAGGCTAAGCTACCTGAAAGGATCTTCTCCTCTGCCGGAACACCAGAGACCGGTGCTGGGCAAGGACAGAGCTCAGAGTGGCTAGTGAGGCCCTGGGCCTGCAGAAGTGTGGCCCCCAGCCACCTCCCCACCCACACTGCCTTCCCAAGACATCTCTGTGGAGATGGATGAACAGCAGCGGGTTCCGAGGCAGCAGGAGAGCAGAGGAGCACCCAAAAGGCGACACAGCCACCCACGACCTGCAAAGGGCAGGTGGCTGCTGCACCTTGTCCTCTCCGTCACCCCGTCTTACGTTAACTCTCTGTAGAATGCCTGTCCCCTTAGAATCCTAAATAATCCCGTGGGAAAGTCATCAGGATTTGCCTGTGGAATCTGAGACACAGGAGAGGACGCCTCTTTCCTGCCCACAGCGGGCCCCTTACTCACCCCCTTACTTTCTTGGCCCTCACAAAAGCCTGAGACTGGGAGGCAAGGGCAGGAAGCAGTTGTCCTCATTCGGTTATACAGATCTGGAAACCGAGGCACACAGGATTCAAGGGCCTGTCTGAGGGTGCCAGCCGACCAGCGCTCTACCCTGCACCTTCTGGTTGCAGGGTGCAGCAGGTGGAGGTCTGGGAAGCTCCCCTTCACAGGGTGGGGTGATGCGGGCAGAGGCCTCCTGCAGGGCTGGCTCAGTGCAGCTTACTGTTGGGCCCAGCTGCCTCGCAGACGGTGACTGGCAGATAGTGTCTGACTCTGGGCCTGATTCTTCGTCTCTAGAAGGGAAAGTGGGGAGATAACATACATGCTGGCCCTGAGGATTTTCTTCCTGTAGCCCTAGACCCTGAAGTGAACATCAGAGCCTCCTGCAAGCACAGGGAGAGAACATGTCTGGCATGTTCATGAGGGGGCTAGCCTTGGCTACCAGGGCCCCACTTCTTTCACTCCTAATCCCCAGCTTCCCTGGGCCCAGCATTCCAGTCTGGGGCTTATAGAACCTTGGATGAAAGGACAGGCAAAAGTCTGTGTGTGTTTGGAGGTGTCTCTGAAAATGATCATTGAGTGTCCTGTGGAGTTTGGGGCTCCTCAATCGCACCACCAATGTCACTGAGGATTTCACCATAGTCACAGCGCCCCAGACATTATGGAGGCTGCTTGGTAGGAACAAGGACGGTGACGTGGGTTCAGACCACCTTCACCAAGTCCCATCCCCCACCAGCCTCAGTGCCATCCATATAGTGGGGACTCCAGGGGAGCTGAGGTGCCTGGTGCACAGCAGGCAACACCACCCTGTACCACAGCTGCTGCCGATCTCAGCCAAGGAGCCAGCAGAGTGACGAAGCTGGTATCTTTTCAGCGGTAGCTGGGGCTGGGCCACCGCGGGCAGCAGCAGCATCCTGGCTGAGTTTGGGTCCCTGCACTTGGAATTCCTGCATCTCACTGAACTCTCTGGCAATCCAGTCTTTGCAGAAAAGGTGAGTTTCCACCACCCCTGTCCCCCAACTCTCTCTGAGGCAAGCACCTTCCCCCACCCCCAGCCAAGGGCTAGAGGGCCGGTGTCTGTAGCTGAGGTTTCCAGGTCTGCCACCCTCCACTCTGGGAGCAGTGACTAGTGGGAAACCAACTGTGCCCAACACCAGGTGGCAGGGAGGGGAACAGAAGCCACCAGAACTCTGCCAGGGAGGTTTGTGCTGGTGCACGGGCTGGTGGCAGATCTGTGAGCCTGTGAAATCTGGAGACTGACTGAGAGCCAGGTTCCTTTTACTGGCAGGAACAGGCGGTGGTGTGCGCGTACCCTTTCCAGGGACATTTAGCTTTTCTCTGGGTGAGATCTCACTGCTTTCCCTCCCCAGTGCTGTCTGGCTCGTGCTGGCAGCAGGCTGGCAGAGCTGCTTCCTCGACACTGTTCTTGGCTGCCCAAGCCTACACAGATGCTGAGAAGTGCGTCCAGGCCATTGCCCGGTCCTGACGACTGTCCATACTGGGTCCTGGGAAGCTCTCCAGAAGGGCTATAGCCCTGGACAATCCCCAGGAGAACATCTGGATTCAGATTTAATCCTGAATTCAAAGGAAGTGTACACATAAACCCCTTCCAGACCCCTCTGAGAACAACCTTTGGGGTTGCACTGTCCCTCTGAGATGGCCCCACACCCTACCTGGTGGTGCTGTCTTGGGCTACCAGCTGTCCTCTGAGTATATCCACCACCACCCCAAACAGCTGGAAGGAAACAGCTTACTGGCCTCCACTTGCCCCAGGCCCTGGAGTCTGCACATTCGTATGAAGCCAGGGCTCCTTAATACAAGATTGGGGACCACTGTCTCCTCTATGTGGGAATCCATCAGGATAGAGACGCTCAGAACAAGCTCCCCGCCCCCTTGAGTGATGCCTCTGACCTGCCTCCGCTCCTATCCAGGGTATGGCCAACCTCTCCATCAGAGACCTGTGCGTCCTATGACCTCACAGATGACTCTAATCACCTGCCCAATGCCATGCTCTCTTACCCTTCACCCAGCCCAGGCGTTCTGTTCTCACTACCCTCCCAGCTGGACTTCCCTGGGAAGCCCCGGCCAGCTCAGGAAAGGGGCCTCAAGAGTACATACTGGCCCTTGCTATGTGCTGGGCATGTTTTATCTTAAGCCCTGTTGGGGGAGGGGTGTCTTCTGCCAAGCCTATCTGAGCGGTAAAGGATAGACTGAGATCTGGAGTGACTGAGTCACCTGCCGGGGCAGCCAGCTAGTGAGAAGCTGAGAACTGGGTCAGGAACTTTCCACCTTCTCTTCTCACAGGGTATCCGAGCACAGCTGGCCACAGCTGCAGCTCCAGACTCCCAGTCCCTCTGGCTCTCTTCATTTGCATACTTCAGCTATTTTTGTCCCCTAGTCACGCCTCCCGCAGAGGCGATTATTAGCAGTCAAAGTTTTACAGCGCCCTGCCCCCTCCAGGAGAGCTAGTAGAGCCTGCTTCCCTGGGTCCCACCAGGACAGGGGAGCATAAGACAGGAACAAGAATCTCCCTGTCCCTCTCACGGTCTCTGTTGCCTTAAAGGACCTGAGGTCCAATGAGGCAAAGCCAAGCGCCTCTGAGGTAAAGGAAGGCTGATGCCGAGGGCTCAACCTCCCAGCTGCCCCATTGTGCCAGTTTATCTGTGAGTGGGAGGCAGTGTGGTCCTGAGGGCTTGCTCTCTCAGAGAGTCCAGTTCTAGTTGACTTGTAGGAGAAGTTTTCCATTGCACCTCGAGCCATGTGCAACCCCCGAGGCTGCAAACCCAGCCTCTGCTGCACATCACCCTCTGCTCGCCCTCTGGGTCTGTGTTGGACCCAGTGACTGTTCCATGCAGGACGAGGTCTCAGAGCAACCTGATTCATGCCCTAGCTCTCTGCTTACACTGGGCTGGGCTGGAGCTTCATCAGGGGTGTTTGCCGAGCATCCGTGAAGCCCTGGGTTTGATCCCTAGCAGTCATAAATAGGACAGGGCCATTCGTGTCCATGATCCCAGCACTCAGGGTGGAGGCAGGAAGATTAAGAGAGCAAGGTCAACCTGAGCTACATGAGACCCTGTCTTTAAAAGAAGGAAACATAAAGCTTACAAGATAACTCCGCCTCCCATCTGAAACTCCGCCCCCAGAGTGGTCTACAGGGTGGTCCTGGCAGAGCAGTCTACAGCGGGATGGTGAGTCAGGCTGCACTTGGCCACATCCCACCATGCTCTGCGTACAGACACAGAACCTGTGGCTCTCTCACCGTCTCCCCCACAACCAGAAAGCTTTAACCCCCATGTGCATCTGAACTCTGCATTTCGTCCTCGTGGGTGGGGAATCGGTGGCTTCTTCAGGAAAGTGACTGCGCCTGGTGTCTCTCACAGGTCAGAAATATCCGCAAGGTCCTCAGGGAGATTGACAAACCCTTCGGCCTCTACCCCAACTTCTTGAGCCCAGTGAGTGGGAACTGGGTGCAGCGTAAGTACCCATGGCTTCTCACCCCATAAGTGTCCATTCGGGCTTCCTGAGCCCAAGTGGGCACTGGCTGAGAGCCAAGGATGGTCACCAGTTCCTGGATTCTCCGGCCTGGACATGCCAGCACTTGCATACCTGATCCTCCCAGACTTATTCTTCTCTCTCTCTCTCTCTCTCTCTCTCTCTCTCTCTCTCTCTCTTTCTCTCTCTCTCTCTCTCTCTCTCTCTCTCGATTCTACCTTCCTCCATGATCCCCAGACTTGCAGGAATGTCCCTCGTCTGGCTGTCACTCAGAAGTGACTGCAGGAAAGGCCCTGTGACCTCCCACTCCCCCTTTGATTTGGCTTTCCACCTCCAGCTTTGATTTAGACAAAATTTTAGGTGGGGCCAAACTAGGCAGTGATCTGAAAATCACTCACTGCTATATTTTAAACTTCCTTCAACCAGTCCTCGGCCTTTCTGCTTTTTCTCTTTAAAGAATTAGCCCAGGCTGTGCCAGAACTCAATCTATAAATTAGGCTGGCCTTGAACTCAAAGATTTGCCTCCCTCTGCCTCCTGAGTTCTTGGATTAAAGGCATGTACCACCACCACCCTGCTGTTTAAAGACTCTTTGAGAGAAGGTCTTCAGGTAGCCCAGGCTGGCCTTGAATCCTCCTGCCTCCACATCCCAAGTACTGAGACGACAAGTGTGTGGCTCCACACCTAGCAACTTTGTCAGACACCTGTGGGGCATCTCCCAAGTCCTGTCCACAGACATAGAGTGGGATGGAAGGCTGACTGGTCCCCAGGCTGGGCTGTGCTCACTCTGTGGAAGAGCCCGGCTCTGGGAGAGTCTCAAAGGCTCAGCCGTGTGTTCAGTCAGCAGGAACTGCACTCTGTGTGTGTGTGTGTGTGTGAAAGAGAGAGAGGGGGGTGGAAAGAGTTTGGGCCTCAGCTCAGGTCACCCAGTCTCTCTCCTGTCTGCTTCCTAGTCTCCCCACATTGGCTTCAGCCTCTCAGGAGACCCAACTCCTCCCACTGCTTAGATCTGCCCAGGATAGTCCACTGGGATCCAAACACACACACACACACACACACACACACACACACACGGACCCATGCATATACACAAACACACCAAACACACACCACACTTACAGACATACACACACAGCCATATGCCACATAGACACACACATATGCACAAACACCACACATATATACACACCAGACACAAAGATATAAGCCACACAGCACTACGCAAACACACATTCTGCAGCATGTGCATGGATATATGACACACAGACCCACGCATATACACAAATACACCGTACACACCGACATAAGCCACACAGACCCACACGTATATACAAACATACCGCACATACGCACCACGTACAAACACACACCACACAGACACATGCATGCACAAAAACACATGCACAAAACAGTACATACACTATATAAAAGCACACACAAAAGTATCCATACATGCTAACAATATACATATCACACAAGCACACCACGTACTGCAGCAGTGGCCCACCGTCCCCAGACAGAGAGGGGATCAACCCTCCCTCTCAGCTCCCACTGCCTCGATCCATACAAACCAGCTTGGTTTCCTGAGGGAGGTCTGTGGCTGGGGTCTGAACTTGCGATGCACTCTTACTCCCTTTTCCCCAGCCTCATATGAAGGCCCAGCATTCACTGTTGGGTTTGTCAGACACAGCCATACCTGTGAACCCTCTGCCACCAGATGAAGACACACACACAGACACACAAATGCATACATATATGGATATATATACATTTGTGTATATTTCCTAGTATTAAATTGTAAATTTTTAATAAAAAAGAAAAACGCATGCTCTTAATCCCAGCACTGGAAAGACAGAGGCAGGTGGACTTCTGTGAGTTCAAGGCCAGCCTCATCTTCCAGGACAAAAAGAGAGAGGAGGGTGGGGGGAGAGGGGAATAAATCAGCCCTTTACAGTTAATAACCAGGGTCCTGTGTCATCATCCTGCTAGGGTCAGATGAACTATGGCCCCGAGGACCCTGGGTGTGGATACAGGACACCTGGCTCAAGATGTCCTGGTTCCCACCCGGGTCCCTTCATCCTACTCATGTGGGATTGTGTGGCAGCTGAGCGAATGCTGGCTAGCTCAGACCACAGAGGTCACCGTCTGAACCCAGCTAGTGGCAAATGTGCTAACCCTTCCTGTCATCTTTTCCTTGCAGATCATGTCTCAGTCGGAGGGCTGGGGGACAGTTTTTATGAATATTTGATCAAGTCCTGGTTGATGTCTGCCAAAACAGACACGGAGGCTAAAACCATGTACTACGAGGCCTTGGAGGTAAGGGAAGCTTCCCTGCCTGCTGAGTGGGCAGCCGTCACCCCTGGGGGCCCTGAGTGCTGGGAGAGGCCGCAGAGTAGGCAGGGAGAGACAGGGAAGGCCTCACCAGCTACAGGCTCCAGAGACATCTGCGCGTCCCTCCCCCATGCTCAGAAACCCGGGCTCAGGCAGGTCAGGCCATTTGTCCAAGATCTCATAGGAAGTGACAGTCTGCTTTAGAGAGCTCAGCTTAAGCCCTCCCCCAGGGGTCTCTGGGTTTCAGCTAATGTGCCAAAGCCCAGATGGCAGCCAGGAGCCCCGGGGCCTCCCAAGTATGATCTTCAGCTGTCATTCTGTAAACCAGAGGTGACACTTCAGGAGAGGAAGTGACATCCAGGAAGTGTGGAGCATGCCCTTGTGCTGGCATGTGGCTGCAAGGTGAAGTTCAGAGAGAGGACACTCGCCCACGGCCACGCGGCACTGAGCTGTCAGCATTAATGTCACTCACTGCTGGTCTACTCCTGGGGTGTGGAGTGACAAGGAGTGGAGCCTGGGGTGAGTCTCCCCAAAGAGAGGAAAATTTAGAACAGAAAAAGGAGTTGGATAGCTGGTCATGACTTTGAACCCAGCTGGTGAAGAAGCCCATTCAGGGGCTGGAGAGATGGCTCAGTGGTTAGGAGCAGTGGCTGCTCTTACAGAGGATCTGGGTTCACTTCCCAGTACCCATATGGTGGCTCACAACCGTCTGTAACTCCAGTCCCATGGGATCCATTGCCATCCTCTGACCTCCCTGGCCACCATGTATGCACATGGTACACAGACATGCATGCAGGTAAAACACTCATACACATAAAGTATAAATCATAAATCAAAAATACATTTTTTTTGGAATCAGAGCTTTTCTGTGTAGCCCTGGCTCTCTTAGAACTCCCTCTGTAGACCAGGCTGGCCTTGAACTCATAGAGATCTGTCTACCACAAGTGCTAGGATTATAGTCATACACCATCAGTCTTGCTAAAAAAGAAAAACCGTGAGACAGGCTTGGGGCCTCAGTTTCCTCATGAAGTTGGTTGGATTCTTTGTCTAATCACGTTGCTCAGAATCACCACTTCACATTCTTTATAGTGAGCTCCTTCCTTCCCCTCTGCCTTGTGA
The DNA here is from genome assembly GCF_004785775.1 of Grammomys surdaster. Taxonomy (NCBI): domain Eukaryota; kingdom Metazoa; phylum Chordata; class Mammalia; order Rodentia; family Muridae; genus Grammomys; species Grammomys surdaster. The sequence continues at coordinate 7,481,100 of NW_021621113.1, read as the reverse complement.
CTGAGTCGGTTCTCCACACAGCAGCCATGGGGCTGGAGATGCGTGTTCCTCTCCTCACCAGCTCCTTTTACTCCTGGAGTTAACCATGGCCCTCTCCTTCACCCATGGGCCCCACCAGACTGGGACCCTGCCAATCACCAGACTGTATCACATCACGGTCACGGCTATGCCTCCTCAGATGCACAGGGCATTTCTACCTCACCCTTTGTGCTTGCTGTCCCCTCTACCCAGAATGCCATTCGAATGACCAGGCCCTTTAGACTGGCCAGCTCTTCTCTCATATGCTACTGAAATAACCTCTCTGGCACACGCCCAGGCTTATTCTCTTCTTTACTTGTAACAGAATCTAACACGATTGCTTGCACACATTCGGCCTTCCCCAAATATAGTGTGAGTTCTCTAGAACCAACAATCCGGTCTCTGCATTTACCCCACATGCCTCACTCCTGAAACAGACTGGCACGTGGTAGGCACACAGTCATTGTTATAGGAACCAGTAGGTGCAGAGTGATGGACAAGAAGGGTGAGTGGGTGGGTGGGTGGGTGGATGGATGGGTGGGTGGATGGATGGACAGACGGATGGTTGGATGGACAGATGGATGGATGGATGGACAGACGGATGTTTGGATGGATGAGTGGGTAGGTGGGTAGTTGGATGAGCAGGTGGATAGGTGTGAGTAGTTGCATTGAGGGATTGAGGAATGGATGGATGAATTACCAGATTGCTATAAACAGATGGATGGATGGATGGATGGATGGATGGACAGACAGATGGATATATGGGTGGACATATAGATTATGGACAGATGTGAATAGTTGGGTGGATGGATGAGTGGATGGATGGTGTCTGAGTTTTTACTGCTGTGAGCAGACACCATGGCCAAGGCAACTCTAATAAGGACAACATTTAGTTGGGGCTGGCTTACAGGTTCAGAGGTTCCGTCCATTATCATCAAGGCAGGAACATGGCAGCATCCAGGCAGGCATGGTACAGGAGGAGCTGAGAGTTTACGTCTCATTTCAAAGGCAAACAGGAGAAGACTGGCTTCCAGGCAGCTAGGATGAGGGTCTTACAGCCCACACCCACAGTGACACACCCACTCCAACAGGGCCACACCTCCTAATTGTACCACTCCCTGGGCCACACATATACGAACCATCACATCTGGACTGGTATGGGCATCCTGATGAAAGGATGGACAAATGGGCGCAGGGACTGATGGATGGATGAGTGGGTGGATGTGAACAGCTCAAACGGTTGAGCAGATGTGTGCATGCGTTGGTGTGTGGATGTGGGGGTAGAGAGCTGGGCCAATGGACGGATGAGTAGATACGTGGATGACAGATTGATAGGACAGGTGAATGAGTGGATCCACGCGTGGATGCGCTGATGGGTCTGGGACATTAGATATGCATGGGTGGACGGACTGGTGAGTAGATGAGTGGAGACGGGCAGACTGATATGAGCAGACAGATGGATATAGTGGGGGAGGGGTAGATCGATGTGAATATGTGGATGGACACATGGACGGGGCCGGGCTGGGCTGGGGAGGGAGGATGGATGGTCTCTAAGCACCACTCGATGGTCTGCCCAGACATGGCAGTGCTTATAGATGCTCACTGAAGCAGACATCTGGAGCCACGGACCTCTTAAACTGTGGGTTTGGCAATCTCAGGGGTGAGATGGCTCTGCCTGGCTCGCTGGCGCCGAGCTCCCTGTCATGAAGGGCGGAGCTGAGCTCACTTTGCCTTGGCCCTGTCTGCCCCAGGCTTTGGCTGGCGTCCTCTGTTGGAGGATTAGGTTTTCCTTCTCCTGCAGCTCTCTGCAGAGTAAACACGAAGTTAATGAGTGGACTGACTCCCCGGCCCTTAGGGCACACTGCGTTTGCAGCTTCAAGGGGGAGAGATGACCATGAATTATTTAAGCAGTCTGGGAGCCCCAGAAAGCATGGCTGAGTAGAGAGAACTCCATTCCCACATTTGATCTCCTGTGAGGAGCCTGGGGCTGCAGACCCTGACTGAAGGGCAGGCTTCGGCAGGTCTGAGGCTTTGAAGAATATTCTAGTGGTCCTCGGCCTTGCTGGCACTTTGGAATAGCTTACTCAGACCCCCTTCTCAGGCTGCACCCCAGCAATGGTGCCAGGACCTTGGGGTGGCCCAGAGATGGTTCTCTGGAGTGTCTCAGGGATACCTGTGCAGGCCAGGGCTGAGAACCTGAAGGTTTAACCTGTGTCCATTGAGGTGAGTGGGAGGGTTCAGGTCACCTCATAGACACACCCTTGAGCGTCTTAAGAGGACACTTCAGGAAGCCAAGGAAGATCTCGTCACTGTGACCTCCTCTAGAGAAATATATTAAGTCCCCAGGTTATCTCCATGCTAAAGATAATGAAACGGAGACTCAAAAAGGCCCAGCTATGCCACAGCGAGAGTCAAGGCCCGAGCAGATGCCTGCCTCTTTCTACCTGCATTGGCTGGCTTCAAGTCACTTGTCTCTCTCTAGGAGGACTTGATGGGCTTCCCAAGAAGCATAGGAAGGAACTGGCTGGGACAGGCACCAAGCCAGGCCACAGTGCCTTTCCTTTCAGGCCCTACCTGCATCCTGTGAGCTTGTATTCCCATTCTACAGATGAGCAAAGTGAGTCTTTAGAAAACTGGGATGTGGCTCTAAGATGCCCAGATATGCCTCACTACCACCAAACTCAGCCCCTCTGTACCGTGGCTTGTGGCTTGAACCCTGCCCACCCAGAGCCTGCATCTTCAGGCTTGCTCCACAAGGGCAGGGACCCAAGTTCCTCCCCAGACCCTACATAAAGAGCCAAGCGTGGTGGCATACATTCGTAATCTCAGAGCTGGGGAGGCAGGGATGAGGATCCTTGGGGGGGTCTCACTGGCTGGCTAGTCTAATCAACAAGCCCCAGATCCTAGTGAGAGACGCTATCTCTAAAGGACAAAATGAAGCCGGGCAGTGGTGGTGCACACCTTTGGTCCCAGCACTTGGGAGGCAGAGGCAGGAGGATTTCTGAGTTCGAGGCCAGCCTGGTCTACAGAGTGAGTTCCAGGACAGCCAGGGCTACTCAGAGAAACCCTATCTGGAAAAACCAAAAAAAAAAAAAAAGCAAAAACAAAGGAACGAACCAAAGTGCACAGCTCTTGAGAGCCCTCTGTGGCTGGCCTCTGGCGTCCACATGTATGTATACACATTACAAACATACTCACATGCACCCATGCCCACGTGAGTGTGCACATGTGAATACACACAGAGAATGAAGCTTGGCACTCTGTCTCCAGTGCTCGTCTCTGTCATAGTCAGGACACTGCAGGGAGTCTAGAGGATGCTGTGTCCCAGCCCCACAACATGGCATCCTGGCATCTCCCTGTATATCTGCTCCTCACATCCCACACATGGGGGAAGGTTCTGGGACCCTGGACTCGCCCAGATGCCCACCCCCTGCAGTGACCCTTAATAGAGCAGCTGCCGAGACCCCTGTTCTACCCAGGAGCCAGTGCTGAGCCCGGAGCGACCCCGCCGAGCAGCTGGTGGCACTCCAGGCCACAGCTCGTCCCCCTCGTGGAGCCGGTGCCCTAGGAAGACTTGTCATCTGCCTTTCCCCATCTGCCACCCAGTGTGTGTCCTGCAGCCAACCCCCCAACCCTGGCCCTGACAGGGGAGGAAAAGGAAAAGTGGATCTAGAAGCCAGCCCCGTCTCCATGTGCCAGGCCTGGCTGGTGGCTGGCAGCCATACCAAGCGACACTAAGATAATGGGGGAGGGGCGGGAATTGTATGTAATCATGCTCCAGATAGTTAGCCAGGAGGTAGGAGTAAGAGACTCAGCCTCCTCCCTTTCCCAAGGACCACAGCATGCTGGAGGAGGCCTCCCAGGGCTCGGAATGCAGGATGGGGCACACACAGCCAAGGGCAGAGACCTCTCTGGCCTTACTCCGTAAAGCAGAGCATCCAGACTTTCATCTCCAACTGTCTGCTGATCACAGCGAGTTCCTATGTGCATTTGAATCTTGGCACCCAGAGCTGGGCCCGTCCTCAGTGCTCCAGCCCCTGGCCCAAAAAAGCTCTGTCCCTCTTGGGATAGCCAGAGGGGCCAGGCATGAATGGACCACTGAGGCTGGAAGGGCTGTGGGTCGAGGGCAGGGGACAGGCTGCAGAGGACTCCTGGCAAACATTTGTTGGGGACTCTGATACAAAGAGACAAAGCTGACATAGCACAGAGAGAGTGTGTAACTTGCCCAGTGCCACACAGCACTGATAGAGAAGAGATTTGAACTCACAGAATGTGTGCCCAGGAGTCAGTCTAGAAAACTAGTCACACCTTGGGAGCCAGATCAGGGTGCGTTTGAGGCCTAGCAAGGCCTTCCTACCAAGGATCTATTGAGGTTGTACAAAGGCCTGTGGTGTGATCCAGTTCCTTTAAGAGTCGACTGGAGGCACAGGACCAGTAATGTCCCCGTGGGTCCACAGCTAAAATCAGGACTCATAGGCCTACAGAGGCCAGCTTTGGGCTGTGTGGACAGCACCCATCTTCAGGGTTCCTAGAACTGTCGGCAGGGAGCAGAAGGTGCCCCAACATCATGAGTCATTTCTCAGGAGCCCCTTTCTATTGAAAGGAGCCTGCGGCACTTGCAGCACGAGCAGGGCTCCCGTGGGTGATAGGGGTGAGCCTATCCTCTCACAGCCCCGGCATGGAGAAAGGACTGCTGAAACCCGGGACAGAACAAAGCTTCTGTCCTGATGAGACACGGGACCTCCCTCCCAGGAAGACACTTGGCCACAGGAAAGCTGGGAACTCCAGCATAGGCCAGTAGCACTCAGGCTAAGCCCTTCTAGCTGGCGGTGCGGTGGAGGAGAAGCTTCGTTAATCTTTATTTTAGTCATAGTAATTGTTGTCTCTGGGAATCTGACTCAAGTGGACAAGTTTGCATGCTGATCTCCATTGTAAAGATTTTTCTAAGTGTTCTTTAAAACATCGATTTCATTTAACCTTTAAAACTTTTGCTTTGAGTGTGGGGTGTGTCTGCACACCATGTGCATGCAATGCCTGCAGAGGCCAGGAGAGGGCGTCAGATCCTCTGGAATTAGAGTTACAGATGGTCTCGGGGTTCTAGGAGTGAACCTGGGGACTCTGGGAGAGCAGCCAGTGCTCTTAACCGCTGAACTATCTCTCCAGCCACCAGAAGCAGAAGATTTAAAAGGCCTGTGTTACATCTTAGCTCCTGGCAGGGCCCCTGCCCCACACTGGCTCTGGAGGACAGAGGGCCTGAGAGCACTGCTGCTGTTTCCCCCCAGCTGACTTGTTTCCCCGTCACATTGTCCTCCCCACCCCAGGCCATAGAGACATACCTGGTGAACGTCTCTCCTGGGGGTCTGACCTACATTGCTGAGTGGCGTGGAGGAATTCTGGACCACAAGATGGGACACCTAGCCTGCTTCTCAGGGGGCATGATCGCCCTTGGTGCTGAGGATGCCAAGGAAGATAAAAGGGCCTACTACCGAGAGCTTGCAGCCCAGATCACCAGGACGTGCCATGAGTCCTACGCCCGCTCAGGTAATCCTGCTGGGAAAAAAGCAGCAGTGGCCAAGGCTTCACGGGAGGCGGGGGATTGGAGGGTCCTGGCCGATTGACACCTGAGCCCTGCAAATCCTCTGCCTCTTCTCTGCACCTCATGTGGGCTCTCACCCTGTGTCTAGCCACCCCCTGATTCAAGACAACCCGCAAGCTGGAAGATCTCTGTTTGCACACACCAGGCACTTACCAAAACTGCCAAATAGTCTGTCTGGGGGCATGAGCCCCAAACCTCATTTCATACTTGGTGAAACAGCCCAGAGAGGGGGAACTGCCTTAGAGAAAGTCCCTCTGAATGTGAGTAGCTGAACCAGGCCCTGATAGCCAGTTCTACACACACACACACACACACACACACACACACACACACATTTCTGCCCTTCTGAAAGTGTGCTGACTGGCCTCAGAACCATAGTCTTTGCCATAGGTGGATGAGAGACTCTGCACAGTGCTCTGAGCCTCTGTTTTCCTATCTGTCCAATGAGAGAACAGCATGCAGCTGCCTGAGCCATGCTAGACCCCACAAGCCAGCATCTAACTGGCCCTGCATGAGGCTCTGACAGCAAGAGGCCAGGGACAAGTGTCAGGGCTGGAGCTGGTTCCAAGCGGTTCACATCCGTGCTGGGCCTGAAATTGGCGACCCATTCTTTGCACTGGGATCACTGTGCCAGGGCCATAAACAAACGGGAAATCTCAGGAATAATAAAGAGCTTGCTGTTTGTCTGGGACAATCATCCAGGGCTGTAAAAGACAGCCGCTTAATCAAGCATATTGTCCCAACCAGCCTGGCTCACCCACTGCCGGCTGTGCGGCCACTGCCTCTGTCACCCCATTAGCAACTTGGCAAAAGCACTGTATCCCAGTGGCAGAGCCTCTGAGCCATCTGGGGGCGGGAGTGAGGGCAAAGAAGCTGAGCCCAGTGACTCCTAAGAAGATACATCTCCAGACTGCCAACAGGCTCTAGAGAAAATCCCCCACCCCGGGGCCTCCTGGGTGCCAAAGCCAAGCAGGAGTAAGGACATACCCAGGACTAGAGCCACTGCTCAGCTGGCCTGGACAGGTGTGCAGACAGGAGAGGTGCAGCCTAGCTCAGCCTTGACACGCTGTGTGGCCTTGGATAAAATGCTTGGCCTCCCTGATCCTGTTTCCATATGAAAGAATGATTGCCCTTTGCAAAAAAGAGAAAGAAAAATTAAGGACTGGGGCCCTGGACATCACAAATGGCAGCTGGGTTTGGTTTTTTTTTGGGGGGGGGAAAGGGGTGGGTTAGCATCAAACTCACAGAGATGAGCCTGCCTCCCAAGTACTGGGATTAAAGGCATGTGCCACCACGCCCAGCTGGCTGTGCTCTTCTCTACAATTTTGGTCCAGTGGAGAACAAAAGGTCAGCAGACTGCCCACACACAAAGCCTAGACCCCGTGAAGGCAAACCAGGCAGTGCTCTCCCAGGCTCCTGTCCGAGTGAGCAGCACTGATTGAAGTCAGGGCAGGAACTCAGGACAGGAGCCTGGAGGCAGGAACTTAAGCAGAGGCCATGGAGGGATGCTGCTTACTGGCTTGCTCCTATGACTTGCTCAGCCTGCTTCCTTACAGCATCAGGACCAAGGGTGGCGCTTCCTCTGTTGGGCTAGGCCCTCCTGCCTCAATGATCAGTTAACATAATACCCACAGACTTGCCTCCAGGCCAGTCTTACAGTCAGTTTCACAGTTAAGATCTCTTCTTCTGGGGGTGGGAGGCTGGCAAGATGGCTCAGGGGTTAAGAGCACTGACTGCTCTTCCAGAGGTCCTGAGTTCAATTCCCAGCAACCACACAGTGGCTCACAACCATCTGTAATGGGATGCAACACTCTTCTAATGTGTGTCTGAAGGCATCTGTAGCATACTCATATAAATAAAATAAATAAATCTTTTTTTAAAAATCCCATCTTCTCAGGTATGTCTAGATTCATGTCAAGTTGATGAAAACCAGCCAACATCAGTCCTCCAATACAGGCCACTCAGTGCCTCAGGTGGCAGAGGGTGGGATGGGGGAGGGACTGGTAGCACGTTAGCATAATAAAGATTCTGGTAAGTTCTACAACTCCAACTTTTTCAGGGGGAAGGGTTGAGACAGGTTTCAAAATGTAGCCCTAGTTTGCCTATAACTCATTCTGTAGATCAGGCTAGCCTCAAATTCAGAGATTCCCCCGCTTCTGCTTCCTGAGGGCTGGAGTTATAGGTGTGCACACCACACCCAGTTAAACAGCTGTATTCTTTAAGCTTAGACAAACTTGCTGTGGAGGCTGTGCACAGCTTTGTGCAGCCCCTAGGGGCAATCGACAAGTCTACCCAGTTCAGCCCTCTGCCACGCCCATCCAGGTCAATTCTAGACAGGGTCCAGAGAAGTAGGAAGTGGGGGTTCTGACTGCTTTGTTGATCTGTCTGTCCCACAGACACCAAGCTGGGGCCTGAGGCCTTCTGGTTCAACTCTGGCCGAGAGGCGGTGGCCACACAGCTGAGCGAGAGTTACTACATCCTGCGACCTGAGGTGGTGGAGAGCTACATGTACCTGTGGCGGCAGACACACGATCCCATCTACAGGGAGTGGGGCTGGGAGGTGGTGATGGTAAGTGTGGGTTAGAGGCTGTCCCTGGGAAGTAAGCCTCTGGCTCAGGAACTACAGGGAAGCAGCCAGAGCAACCTTCCAATCCCCCATGGTCTTCCCTCTGTCCCAAGCACTAGTTAGAAACCTGGGCCTCCTAGGGTGTCTTAGTCACTGTTCTATTATAAAGAGACACCATGACCAAGGCAACTCTTATAAGAGAAAGCACTTAATTGAGGGCTTCCTTACAGTTTCAGAGATTTAGTCCATTATCGTCATGGCAGGGAGCTTTGGCAGCAGGCATGGTACTGGAGATGTAGTGAGAGTTATATCCTGATCCACAGGCAGAGAGAGAGAGACAGAGACTGAGCCTGGGATAGGCTCTTGAAACCTCAAAGTCTACCCCCAGTGACACATGTCCTTCAGCAAGGCCACACCCACTCCAACAAGACCACACCTACTCCAACAAGGCCACACCTCCTTATCATTCTCAAGGAGTTCCATTCCCTAAGCATTCAAATAGATGAGCCTGTGGGGCCATTCTTTTTTTTTTTTTTTTTTGAGACAGGGTTTTTCTGTGTAGCCCTGGCTGTACTAGAACTCACTCTGTAGACCAGGCTGGCCTCGAACTCAGAAATCTGCCTGCCTCTGCCTCCCAAGTGCTGGGATTAAAGGCATGCACCACCACTGCCCGGATGAGGCCATTCTTATTTAAAGTACCACAGGGGTAAATGGAAAAGAAAAGGGTAGTGCTTCCAGAAAATTCTGTAATAAGTCCTTTGTCTCTCTTCCTACAAGCCCTTGTGCCCACGGCAGCAAGGGTCACCTGCTTTGGGGACAGGCTATCCTGCAGCACACACTCCAGGTGGGAGGCTGCTTACATTTAGGATTCGTAGGACTCATCCAGGGCCTTGCTTCCCTGAGGCCTTGGTTCTTGACCTTCAAGGCCAAATGTGCTTATGCTCATCCACAGAGCAGAAAGGGGGCCATGTTGGATGTAGAGAAAAGCAGCAGCGAGCCTGAAGGCTTCTGAGTCTGCTCTCTGGATCCCAGCAGTCCCTGCAGATTGCCAACAACCATCCCTGACATCATCACCTCTGTGGTGAAGGTGTTGGTCACCTGATCACCCAGGTCCCTTCAGGTGGAGAAGCCTGGGCTAGACTCAGACCAGGGAATTGCTCAGTTACCTAGGAAAGCATCAGGGCTGGGTTCTCAGAGCAAGTGAAGGCGGGGTGGGCAGGCTGATCCTGGGAAGGACGTAGCTGGACCCCGACGTGGCCGGCCAAGGGTTGGGACCTATGTGTTGTTGAGATCTAGCCACCAGTACATCTCCTCCCCCACACTAAGGCTGCTTCCTTCCTCCAGGCCCTGGAGAAACACTGCCGGACAGAAGCCGGCTTCTCGGGCATCCAGGATGTGTACAGCAGTAACCCCAACCACGACAACAGGCAACAGAGCTTCTTCCTGGCTGAGACACTGAAGTGAGTACAGCTCTTCCTGAGTCAGGGCCACAGCTCAGGAGTCACAGGCAGCAAGCTTGTATGGGGACAGAAGCTCAGGGTCCCCAGGGCGTCTCAGTAGGTTGAGCTCTGGCCAGGTCTAATTCTTCCCAAGATCCTCAACACTGACCACAGGGAGAGTTTCCCAAACCCCTTTACCTGGTCCTTTGCCTCTCTTCATTTCAAAATTAAGTCACATGCCTCCGCCATGTGACATTGATGCTGAGTTCCATTAGGCCTGTCCCCCGTAATCTCTGCAGCCCAGCTTGGAGCCCTGAGCTGTTCCTTGCCCTGGTGGTCCCTCCTAGTAAGTCCTCATGCCAGAGGTGAGTGTTCCCAGAGTCCAGCTGTGTCACTGCCCTGTAGGAATTTAACCGCAGCTTGGGAGCCTACTAACCCTTTGGGCAGACCCTGGGCCACCAGACCAAGAGTAAGTCTAGGCTCTGAAGTTCACAGGGCTCACAGCAGAGCAATCAGTGCGAAAAGAAGCAGTGGGTGTTGGCCAGAATTAAACAGATCTTCTGCACCTACAGCTCAGCATCCTTGTTTCTCCTCAGGACCAGCACAGGCAGTGCCCCCTCCCCCACACTAACTGCTCTCTCCATCCCTGCCCTGCCACACAGATACCTCTATCTTCTGTTCTCTGAAGATAACGTGCTGTCACTGGAAGACTGGGTGTTCAACACCGAGGCTCACCCACTGCCCGTCAACCGCTCGGACAGCTCCAGCATGGCTGGGCACCGCCACTGACCACTGTCGCCACGCCCGTGTCTCAGGGATGCCTCTACTTTCTTGGGATCCGGGACCGTTCTCAGAGACACTGGGGACGGAAGGTCCACTGTGGGCAGACCCTGGACGGATGTGTCGGACAGGCGACTTCTTTTCCTCTGTGAGGAGACAGGAGCTGGTGATGAGCCAGCATGGGCGCCGGGGCTGTGGTCCCTGGCACCCACACGTTCCTTTCTATGGGGGAATTTCTGTGTCCCCACATTTGCTGTCCCTGGGCCAAAGGACTGGAGGTTTGCATATCCATCTCATGTATTTGATTCTGTTTCCTTTTTGGTTTAGGGAGCTCAGTTTTACTGGATTTTATTTTTTTTCTCCCCATTTGAGTTTTATGACAAATATAATTTTCAAAATCATGCACCTTGTAAAGCGGTGTCACCTAACTCAAGGAGACCGTAAGTGTCTTTACACACACTCTCTCTTGACCCGTCTGCTTTTAATGCCTATCGCCCGACCTTGACTCTGTTTCACTTCTTGTCATCCGAGGAGGCGCCCCCCCTTTGCTTTGGTCCCAAATGTTACAAATCACTAATGCTATTTTCATTACTGTAATGGAAAAATATGTGAGATAGAATAAAGGAGTTCATTGAATAAGAAAGAAGACTGGACTCAATGGCCACCAGTGGCTCCTGGGAAAAAATGTTCCAACAGTGTCATCAGAAGCAATCACCAGCTGCCAGCTGAGCTGAGTGTGATTTAGTAAACCGGTCCAGCCTCTCTGTCTCCCTTCAGTTGGCTCTCGTAAATCCAAGAAATGTGAGGCCAGCCCTTTGGGTAGAATTGGGTACAAATACTCTGATGGAGGATTAGGAGAAGCCCAGGGAGGTGACTCTGTTTGCCTGAGGTCACACAGCCAGAAAAGAGACAGAAGTAAGCCTCACCTCTGGGATCTCCTGGCTACCCTGGTCCTTTGTTCATCTGCTGTCAATCAGCAATGCTTGTGGAGCCCCTGCCCCCACCAGGGTTAGATGGTCTCTGTCCTGCAATCCAGGCACTCAGATCATATATGGTGTCTCTACGTCACTGGAATGACTATAAACCATTGAAAATACCAACAAGGACACATGAGGCTGAGGCAACAATAGCCAGGGCCTGGCTGGGGGTTAGGGACAAGAAGGACTTTTAAGCAAAGACCCAGAGACAAGTAGGAGCTATGTGTAGACAAGGACGTGGTACAGTGACATCCTCTAACCCAGACCCCCTTGTCACTCTCTGTGCCATCTCCCTATGAACCCAGAAGCCATCTGCATGGCAAGGAGGCCCAGTCCCTACACTGAAGTGCCAGGCTTTCCTTTCCAACAGACCCACTGGCTGCCTGGGCATAGCTGAGGTCCTGGGTATTGTTGACTTTCCCAGCCCCTTCATTAGACTGTGCTTGTCAACTGGCTATCAAGGTATTGGGGTTCTGGGCCTGGAGACTTCCCCACCCACCCACTGTGTGAGCCAAGACCAGTCACCTCACCTCTCTGGGCTCTTTTCCATCAGCAAAAATTCCACCTGCTGAGGTTGCTATGAGAACCAGCAAGATGCTCCTGATAACCTGTGGTCCAGGATCCACTGCCTCCTTGTTCTGGAGGCTCAGACAACCCAGCTCTTCCTGAGCAGCACTGTGCCTGCACAGTCCCCATAGCAGGAATTCCGGCCCTCAGAGCATCATTCACTTTGGTCAGGTGTCACAGAACGGGATCTCCTGCTCTCCCTAGCACACACATCAAAGGAACGGGAGCACTCGCTGCACTAACATGGTAAATACGGTCACCATCCTACTCTCTGGAATGAATACTGTTATATTTTCTTCTAGACCTTTTTCTATGAATATATAGAAAATATATTTTGCAAACATGGTGTCAGCCTATGCATACTGTTTTCTTATAGCCTGCTTTCGCACTTAACTATATATTGTGGTCATCTTTCCATGTCAAAAAAATATACACGTATGTCAGCACTCTTCCTGGCTGTATAGTCTTCCAACCGTGCGCCGTCTCGTGCTGTGTGTATCTAATGCCCTTACTCGGGTTTGTGTCTTTGGGGATTCTTAGTTATAATTTAACAACAACCAAAACCTGTGTTGAACTGCTGGTGAGCGGCTCCTGGAATCTTGGGAACAAGGTGTTGGATTGGAATTTCGGCTCGCATCAGGATAGACAGACCACACCAGGCCAGTGCAGTTCCACGTGAGAGAGGTTTATTGTGCTAGACAAAAAGGAGGCGACGGAGAAAAGAGAGAGTGGGGCTCAGGAGGATCTGCCTCTGTTTAGGCTGTGACGTAACTGCTCACAGGTAAACGTGGGAGGTAAAGAAAATGGACACTGGGAATGTATGGGGATTGCCATGGCAACAGATGCGCGGGTCTCTGTTGCCTATGGGTGACATCACCATCATCGCTGGATTCGGAAGTGAACTGCAACTGTAAAGTCGGTTCCTTATACCAACACAAGGGAACAGCTAGACCTCAAAAAGAACAAGAGAGCTGGGCGGTGGTGGCGCACGCCTTTAGTCCCAGCACTTGGGAGGCAGAGGCAGGTGGATTTCTGAGTTCAAGGCCAGCCTGGTCTACAGAGTGAGTTCCAGTACAGCCAGGGCTACACAGAGAAACCCTGTCTTGAAAGACAAAACCAAAACCAAAACAAAACAAAAGAACAATAAAAAGAGGATTTGGTGGCCAGGGTTCCTACAAGAACCAGGGGTGGACTTACAGGTCCCCAATAGGATGGCTGAGTCCAAAGTACCCAGATCCTGCTCTGTCTTAGTTTCGCTGGGCTTAGCCTGGGTGCCAGATGGCCCATAGTCAAGGGTGGAGAACCGTTTTGATTGGCACATCCACCAAGGCCTGAGCATCAGATGTTTGTGGAATGCAAACGTGGTACACTACCTACATACAGGGCCCTGAGCTGCGTGGTCTCACTTGCCAGGCTTTTTCCAGAATGGTAAAGAGTTATGACGAGCATCCTGGCCTCTCCTCCTCCCAACATGCCCGGCTCTTCCCTGGGTGGTGCCAGCTAGAATGTCTCTCCCTCTAAAGTCCCCAGGATCCCCGCTGGGCCCATGTCACACCCTTGTCCTTTGTCTTTCTGCTGGGAGCAACTTGTAAAAATGGCTATTTTATCATCCATCCTCCAGGAGGGTGCAGGTGGGGAAAGAGAATCCTCTCAGTACAGAACACCACACCCGGGATAAAAATAAAGAAGGCCTGAGGCAGCTGAGGACCGACAGGCACTGGGGGTGACTCAGATCCCTGAGGCAGGAGAGGGCCTATGGCAGGCCTTAGGCTACCCTTCCCTACAGCCGCCTGCAGCTTCAGCCCAGCTTCACCTCCCAAATAGCTCAATGCCTGCCCAGGCCCTGAGCCCTGCAGCATCATGGAAAACCGAGAGCGCAGTCTGGCCAGGCACTTCCATCAAACCGTGTGTGTGTGTGTGTGTGTGTGTGTGTGTGTGTGTGTTCAGATGTGCTGGGGGTGCAGGAACCAAAGCTGGTGGCTGGGGAGATGGCTGAACCGGTAAAGTGCTTGTGCACAAGCCTGAGGACCTGAGTTCAAATCCCACATATCAGCATACCCAGGTAGGGCCCCGCACTGGATGGCACTTGTCTGTGATCCCAGAGTTGGGGAGGGGAACCAGCAGATCTCCAGAGCTCACTGGCTAACCTGTCTAATCAAATTAGTGAGGTTCAGGGAGAGACCCTGCCTCAAATGTATGGTAGCGTGGAGGCTGGAGTGACGGCTTGGGTTAAGGGCGTGCACCCTCTTACCCAGGACCCAGGTTTGATGGTCAGCACCTGTGTTGCCGCTTCCCAACCGCCTGTAACTCCAGCTTCACATAATCCAGTGGCCTCTCCTGGTCTCCTTGGGTACCTGCACTACTCACACATGGACGTACCCACACACAGGCAGAATAAAAGAATGTTTTTAATGATAGAGAAGAGAGGAAGATACTGAATGAAACCTCTGGCATCCACACACATATCCCCATGTGGGTGTGTGTGCTTGCTCATATGTGCATGCTCACTCACACGCACATGCAAGCTCACACACACACACACACACACACAGAGAGAGAGAGAGAGAGAGAGAGAGAGAGAGAGAGAGAGAGAGAGAAACTAGAGCTCCTCAGGGAACACCCTGAGGGCAAGATGGGTCTCTCATGCTAGGCATGCAGATTTGGCACTCTCCTAGTTTGAGCTAGGCCCTGGGTTCTGTCCCCAGTATCTTCCCTCACGCCTGGGAGGTGACGGTCAGTATAAGATGAGGTCATAGCTGTCCCTGTAGGGTCTTTCCTGGCACCTGTCTATGGTCTGTGTGACTCAGCTTCCTTACTCACTGGCTGCCGGGGGCAGAGCTCTGTGGTTGTTCGGCTGGAAATGTGCTCACTCAGTTCCCTAGGTTTGAGTAACATTTCCACCTGCTCAGCCTGCCTCCTAAATCCGAGCTTCTCAAACTAACCGTGCACAGGAAGCACCCGTGGACCTTGTGAAAGAGCAAAGCTGGGCAGGCAGCTCAGCGGATACAGTGCCTGCCTCCCAAGGTTCAGTACCTGGGTTCAAATCCCAAGAACCCATGTAAAAGCCTGTCTCAGAAGGTTGAGTGCAGCTGAGGAAGATGCCCGACGTTGACCTCTGATCTCTGTGTATACACACACACACACAGACACACACAGACACACACACAGACAGACAGACAGACACACACAGAGACACACACACACACACAGACACACACACACACACAGACACACACACACAGGCTATTATGGGTCTTGATTCCCTGCCAGACATGAATGCACCAGGACTCTGAGCAGCCAGGCCCTGGTCTGGGGTCACCCCTTCATTGGCTGGCTTCCCTTTATACCCCTGAAGTTTCAGCTACTCTAGGAGATGGTGCAGGGACAATTATTATGGTACCATCTATAGGTACCTGAGAGAGCTATATCAAAACAGATGTGCCCCATGATGTCAACTCTGAACAGACAGCAGGGGAGACAGGAGCAGGCAGCTGGCAGCTGAAGGGCTGGCCGGAGGGATTTCCTGAGGTTCTGTGGCCCAGGCTTGGCCACGTGCCTCAGAGCCCAAGCACAGTGCCAGGCGCAACAAAAGTACAATTTTAATGTTTTTCATTTCAATTTAAACAGCCACATGTGGTTGCAAGCTGCCATTTAGCCGGCACAGAATTAGAACTTTGAAAGCAAGTGTCCTCCTCAGACCCTGCCAGACCCTCAGGCTCAGCTCTGCTGAAAAAAAAAAAAAAGATCTTAGCACAAAACGTTCTGTTTGGGATCGCAAGTGTCCCCTGGTACACAAGTGCTTATTTTTATACTGATTTCTCCTTTGACTGCCGAGCACACCCCTGGGTTTTGTCCTATTTTGTCTTTTTCTTGCTCACAGTTTGTCTGCAGATGGCTGAGGTAGGTCAGGGTCAAGCTGACAGAGGACGGAGTCACCTTACCAGAGGGCCAGCCCAGTCTCTGAAGCCAGGTGAACCTATGGTCAGCTGTGCCCTGTCCTGAGCTGTGTGACCTTGGACAACCCGCTAACCTCTCTGAGCCCAGCTTCTCAGTTGGTGGAAACACTGGGGATTCTGTGAATGCACCCTGTGGAGTACCATTCACATCTGTGACAGTTGTTATTGTTACTATGCCAACGTTTTTGTAAACTATAGAACCCCCACTTAAATGTGAGGCAAAACACTGCCATCGGAAGTTCTTCTTTTTTAAACACAATGCTTTGAAACTTAGAGAAAACAGCATGAAACAGACCCAGGAGATGGAACAAACTCTCTGAGCAATAAATCCAAGTGCTTTTCTGCTATTCTCATTGAGCAAGCGTTGGCCATTAGCCCCGAGTTGGTTGAAATTGGAAAACTGCAATGATGATTTGCTAGCGGCCCAGGGGCTCAGGCTGACGTCAGGTGGAGGCGACCAGGCCCCTAGGGGCTGCCAGGGAGAGAAAGCACCAACCTGGAGACCCCTCCTCCCAGGGGGTGTGGGAGGCTTCAGTCACTCTGGTTCTAGTTTCTTCCTGCTGCTTTGGGAGGGAAGAGACTCAAGAAAAGCTAATACCTCACCTTACCTGCAAAGCTGTAAGTTGGCTCAGGCCAAACATCTGTTCCCAGGGGCTGCTGGTGTCCGTCCACCCACCCCTCCCCCCATTCTCCACATGCTTCATTTGCCACCCCAAGTCTAGACAGCTCACATTTCACTCATTGGATGAGGACGGTTGTGTTTTATTAGTTTCTGAAACAGGGTCTCATGTAGCCCATACTGGCCTTGACCTCCCTACCTCTGACACAACAGAGCCGTGATGCCCCCCATATGTTGTAGAGCAGAATCTAAGACAGTGAGTTTCGAACCAGCGGCCCATCTGACTTTAACTATTGGAAGATGTCAAACTGATGTTAGCGGCTTGTGCCGAACTCTCAGCTCTCTCCATTTTCCTGCCTCTCCTGGTCCTAGATGGCAGTGTGTGTGTGTGTGTGTGTATGTGAGTGTGTGTGTGGGGGGGGTTATGCAGAGAAAAACTCTTGGATCAGGCATTCAATGCTCAACACTCCAAAACTCTCACCAGGGAAACCTAGCTGGTCCTCAACTCTGCCCAGGGATACCCACAACCAGCGAGGGGTGTGGCTGGGTCACTGGTTTTGGTCAAAGGGCCCAGGAAGCTGGTGGGTAGTGAAATCTGCTAAGCCAGGTTCTCTGTCCCCACCAGGCTACAAACAACATTCACCTGGGACATCTTTGGGCATCTGCTACCTTTCTTTGAGGAGTCACACAGAAACATCAGAAGACAAACTTCTCCAAGCCCCTCCCAGTGCCTGGACACCACAGGAGCTGTGCCAGGATCTTCCAGGCCCCCCAATACAGACTTCCTTTCTAGATAACCACAGTCCAGTGTTGTCTGTGCTGGTGAATCCAGCTCAAGCCACTTGCCACCCCGAGCCACAGTGGTGTCTGCATCCACACAAGCCAAGGACCCTATCTCCGCAGCCTCCTCCGATGACCTCACTGGGTCTTGAGGTTTTTAGATGCCATCACAGGCGGTTTTGGAATTAGTAGCCCAGGTCCCACTTCCCTGTGGCCCACAGTCACACAGAAATGTGACCCCCCCACACACACACTAACAGTGTGAACCAGCCTGGCAGACTGGACCGCACCAGATTTCTGTCTCAGGATGTCGATCATCAGCCAATGAGTCAGAGATCACAGTCAGAACTCAGAGCCACACTGCCTCCCCTCTCTCCCTCCAACACACCAGCAAGTGCCAGCTCTGATTCTAGAACATTCTGTGCCTCTCTCCTGCACACCTGTCCTGGCTCAGCCCAGGTGTTGTCACTATCAAAGAGACAGCTCCAGCCTTTGTACCCCATCTTTCCATTCTAATTAGAATGGTTCCCTTAAAGAAATCACACACACATACACACACACACACATACACACACACACACAAACGGTATAGTGATACATGCTTGTGATCCTGACACTCAGAAAATGGAAGTCAAAGGATCATAAGTTCAAGGACATCCTCAGCCTCATAGCAAGATCCAGGTCATCAAGAGACACCTGAGATCTCTCTCTTTAAAAAAAAAAAAAAAATCCCAAGTAATTTTGTTGAGATAACATCTATATGCCATTTGCTGTGCATAATTAATATTTTTGGTATATTTAGAGTCATTCTGTCATCACCCTCAGCTAATTTTAGAAAAAAAAAATCTGTCCCCATTAGGAGTCACGAACATCCTCCCACCCCAGGCCATAGCAACCCGTCATCCATTCCATCTCCATGGATCTGCCTGCTCAGGACTGTTCCCATTAAGGAACCCCTCACACCTGTGGTCTCTGCATCCCGCTACTCTGCCTAAGGCTTAACTGGGCTGTTACAGCATTCCATGGGTTTCTGTTCTGTTGGCTAGGAGAAGGGTGGTTGTGTTGTGTTCTGTGTTTTTAAAGTCACAGCAGGCCATCACAGTGTACACAGCCCTGCCAGTTCTCAGGACAGTCTCAAGAGTCACAGGCCAGCCTGGTCTATAGAAGGAGATCCTATCGCAAGACAGAATAACAAGTTCCTCTGACCCCGTGGTGCACACTGTAACCCCAGCACTCAGGAGGGTCAGGAGGACCAGGACTGAGTTCAAGGTCAGCCTTGGCCACAAAACAAATTAGAGAGCAGCTTAGGAGATGAGAAAGCCTGTCTTGGGGACGGGGCAGGAGATTATATGTCATGCCTGGAATAAAATATGGCCATAGCCTGCCAGAGCCCCGATGTCCCTGCCTGTCACCAACTCCATCTGCTGCTGCTCTCTCTGTCAGTCACCCTGCCTTCTTCCTTTCTTTATTTTTTGTTTCTTTATCTTCATTTTATATGCATAGGTGTTTCACCTGCATTTGTGCTTCTGTGTACTGTGTGCATAAGAGCCCACAGAAGCCAGGAGTCACCAGATCTCCTGGAACTGAAAGTTACAGATGTGGCTGGGCCGCTGTGTGGATGCTGGGAATTGAACCCAGATGCCCTGTAAGAGAAGACAGTGCTCTGACCACTGAGCCACCTCTCTAGCCCCCTCTTTGGTCTTGAACACATCCCACAATCTCTCTCAGGGCCTTCACAGTCACTTTTCCCTTTGACTGGATGGTTTTCCCCACAGCTGAGTGATTCCTCCCGCTCAGGCTGCCGTGTCAATGCCACCTGTCAGCTGAGGTGATGCCAGTGTCACGGTCCCCATGCCTTACTTCACTTGCTCTGTCAGGGTGACCGTTATCTGAAGTTACCTTGCTATGTATGTCAGCCAGTCTCCTGCAGAACAGTCTATTCTGACAGAAACACCTTCTTGTCCTCTCTACTGTTTTCTGGGATACAGGGCAGCTTCTGGCACACAGTAGGTCCTTATTAATTCAGAGGCCCAGGTATGCTTAGGTTATTACCGCCATGGCCCCAGAAGAGCCAGTTTCCCGAAGTGATGCTCTTCTCCCATATGCCGGTCTCATCACCTGCTGCCAAGAAGATGGAGGTGAAATTTGAGTAAAAGCTTCCCTTTCATGGGTCCCAGACGAGAGAAATGGATCAGATGGTACACCTGAACTTGCTGTAGGGGAAAGAAGGAGGGAACTGCAGCGCCCTCTGCAGGAGCTACTGTCTCTTCAGGGCTAGCACACCAAACAGTTGGCGAACAGGAAGTTACTGGAGGATAGCATATGTGTGTGTGTGTGTGTGTGTGTGTGTGTCGCAGAGAAAGAAAGAGACACTCACACAGAGAGAGACAGATATAAACATGGAGGAATCACAGAAAGGCAAGCCAGGACTAAGACAGAACCTCCCCTCACCCCACCCTGCCCCGCACCATTGCCTAAAGTACCCCAGCCAAGTTAGGCCCCACTCCACCCTCATGTCCTCCTGTACCCCTAATTCCCAACCCCCGCCCCTGCCTGGGCAGCAGACATTAGCATGAAATCTATGCCTTTAACAAAACCCCAGTGCAATAAATAAAAGAAGCCCGGCAAAGCCACCTCCTGTCGTTTGTTTTCTGGGGACCTGGCTCATCAATCTTTTCTCCTAACCCGCTCTGCACTCTGTGAGCTGTGCTTCAGCATAGAACAGAATTTGGTTTTCTAATGGCATCTGTTTTATGTAGGGTGTCCCCAAACATTAGCTATAATGAGTTGGAAGTGGCACAGTTAGGAGCTTGGGACATCAACACCAGATGTCAGGTCCTCCTCGTCCTCTGGGGATGTGTAGTCAGAGCACAGGACAAGGCTAGGCCAGGCCCACAGTCCTGGAATGTTCCTGGGAGCTACCTATCTGTCTTAGTTTGGGTTTTACTGCTGTGAACAGACACCATGAGCAAGGCCACTCTTATAAAGGACAACATTTAATTGGGGCTGACTTACGGGGTCAGAGGTTCAGTCCATTATCATCAGGGCAGAAGCATGGTAGTGTCCAGGCAGACACAGGGCTGGAGTTGCTGAGAGTTCTACCTTTTGTTTCTAAGGCAGCTAGGAGAAGACTGGCTCCTCTGTGGTTAGGAGGAGGGTCTCATTGCCCACTCCCACAGTGACACACTTCCTCCAACAATAGTGCCAGTCCGTGGGGCAAGCATATTCAAACCACCACACAATGGACACTGTGGAGGCTCCACCTCTGGAAGGCCCTGAATGGGAAAGACAAAGCCCTGTCTTCATGGCATGGTAACAGCTGGTGACCAAAGTACTACAGACTAGCAACCAAGTCAAGCCATGCTCACCACCCTGTGTCTCAAGGCCTCACTGAACCCTGGAGGTCACCAATCATTTAGACTTGCTGACTTGTGAGCTCTAGGGACACTCCCACGACCACCCCTCTAACCCCTTCCCCCACCTCTGCCTGCGGTCACCCAGCACTGATGAGCCTACACTGACTTAGTTATGTGAGCACTGGAGATGTGAACTCAGGTCCTCACGGTTGTGCAGCCACTGCTGGGCTATCTCTTCACCCCCACAACAGAGTTCAATAAGAAACAGGCAGATGGGGCTGGAGGGATGGCTCAGTGGTTAAGAGCACTGACTTCTCCTCCAGAGGTCCTGAGTTCAATTCCCAGCAACCACATGGTGGCTCACAACCATCTGTAATAGGGTCTGGTGGCCTCTTAGGGTGTATCTAAGGACAGTGACAGTGTACTCACATACATGAAATAAATAAATCTTAAAAAAAAACCCAAACAAACAAAAAACAAAGCAGACTTTCCCAACCATTGGGAGGCAGAAGCAGGTAGTTCAAGACCAGCCTGGTCTACAAAGCAAGTTCCAGAGCAGCAAGGGCTACACAGAGAGACCCTATTTCAAAAAACCGAAGGTCAAAAAACCCAAAACAAACAAACAAACAACAAGCGAAGAGCAAACTTAACTTGTCTAGGTGGCTGGGAACAAAATAAGGCAACATTATAAGCCAGCCAATTCCCACCTCGTGCACAACGGCCTGGAATCCACCAGTTCATGCACACCAGGGGGCGCTAGTGCACGGGAGTTGATGGTGGTCTCCAAAGGTTACACAGCTTTCCTGTAGCCTGAAGTCTAGAACTTCACAGCCGCTGGCCTCTGGGAAAGAGCAGTCACCTTGGGGCCTTAGAGCCCGAGATAATTAAAGGAAGCCTGGCAGGAAGTAGGTCCCTGGGGATGGACTGAGAGGAAAACATTTCCTCCGGTTGCATCCTTCCCTTGCCTAATCCCTTCTCTGAGCATGTGTTCTCAGAAACAAGATGCAGATCTAGCTGGTAGCCACTGGCACTACACCGCCCAGCAGCTATGACTGTCTCCAGAAGGGCCTCTGGGACTCTCCATACCAAGGGAAACCTTGGCCCGGGGCTGGGAAGGTCTCAGTGCTCACCGCCTGTGTGTGATCAAGAGCAATCTGAAGAAGGGCCCTTCAGCTGGACCGTGAAGGGGAGGTGCCAGCTTCTGTGGTTTCTGTAGAGAACAGGCCCCGTCCAGCCATCACTGGAAACAATCACGAGTCACCTTCAATTTTATGTGTGGCTAAAACCGGTTCAGTATGTTCTGTTCTGGTGGTGTAAAGTGGATTTGTGGGGACCTCGTTCTTTGAGTGTGTGTGTGTGTGTGTGTGTATGCATATGTGTGTGAGAGTGTATGTATGTATGTATGTGTATGTATTGTGTGAGTATATGTATGTATGTGTATATGTGTGTGCATGTACATGTGTATATGTGTATACATGTATGTATGTGTATATATGTATGTGTGTATTGTACGTATGTGTGTATATGTATGTGTGTGTATGTGTATATGTGTGGCTGAGCCTATGTGTGTGTATATATATGTATATATGTGTGTGTATCTGTATGAGTATCTGTGTATATATGTGTGTGTGTATGAATGTGAGTCATGTGTGTATGTATATGTGTATGTATGTGTGTGTGAGTTTGTATGTGTATATGTGTGGTGTGTGTGTGTGTGTGTGTATTGTGGCAATGTTAGGTCTCTTCCTCTATCATTCTCCAACTTATTTTTTGAGACAGGGTCTCTCACAGGACCTGGAGCTCACCTGTTTGGCTGGGCTAACTGGCCAACAAGTCTCAGGGGTCTTCTAGCTCAGCCTTCCTATGGAACAAACAGATGTGTGGGCAGACACATCTGGCTTTTTTTT
>NW_021621113.1:7352195-7447195 GCF_004785775.1 Grammomys surdaster | reverse complement strand
AGTGAGTTCAATGCTGAGATAAATAATGCCCCGCCCTCATCTTGTCACCCGGCCAACATTATGGGTACCTGACATAGCTATGCATTATCCCAGTGTGGTGTAGACACAGATGCAGGGCAGGTAACCCGGGGGCAGGGAGTGGGTGCAAGGCAAAGTGGGATAACAGACATGAGGCTGCGGAAGCCAGGAGGCTTCTTGGAGAAAGTGACATTTAAACTGAGACTTTGAGAGGTGGCATAGGGGTGTGTCACATGACAGGAGGAAGAGGGTTTGAGTGGAAAGCACCTGTGTAAAGGCCCTAGAGACAGACAACTAAGTGGGATTAAGAATCTGTCACTGGAGCCAGTCGGTGGTGGCGCACACCTTTGATCCCAGCACTTGGGAGGCAAAGGCAGGCGGATTTCTGAGTTCGAGGCCAGCCTGGTCTACAGAGTGAGTTCCAGGACAGCCAGGGCTACACAGAGAAACCCTGTCTCGAAACAAAAAAAAAAAAAAAAAAAAAAAAAAGAATCTGTCACTGGGACTGGAGAGATGGCTCAGTGGTTAAGAGCATTGGCTGCCCTTTCAGAGGACCTGAGTTCAATTCCCACCTCCTACATGGACGCTCACAACTGTCTATTATTCCCAGTTGCAGGGATCTGATGTCCTCATACCGCCATACATGCAGAGGAAACACCAGTGCACATAAAAAATAAGTCTTTTTAAAAATAGAAAAGGAAAAAGAGAATCAGTCACTGTGAGCAGGCTCTGGGCCACCCGAACCTCAGCTCAGCATGCCAGTACGTCCATAGTGACCCCACCACCTCCTTCATTCAGTGTCTACTCCTTGAGTCTGTCCTTGGCTTTTCATTTCTTGAGACAGGCTCTCAGTCTGTAGCCCAGCTAGCCTATAACTTACTCATCATGCAGCCCAGGCTGTCCCTGAATTTGTGGTAACCCTCCTGCCTTAGCCTCCTGAGTGCTAGGATACAGGTGTGTGCCACCACTCCTGCCTTCTATCTCTTTCAACCTGTTACATCACCTAGGTATGGAGACACACCCCATGAAACCCCACAGAATTTACCTAAGCTGAGGTCACGGCTGTATAAACAGGGCTACTCACCCTTGGTCTTGCCCTGAACAGGTTCCGGGCGGACTCTCCGGGAGACTGTCCTGGAAAGCCCGCCCATACTCACTCTCCTCAATGAGAGCTTCATCAGTACCTGGTCCCTGGTGAAGGAGCTGGAAGACCTGCAGGTGAGCAAGGGACCGGGGGAGCAGCTTGTGGGAATCGCCAAGACAGCACTGAGCCCAGATACCAGGAAGTCTCACTGTCTCCACAGGTCCAGCAGGAGAACCCGCTCCACAGGCAGCTGGCAGGCCTGCACTTGGAGAAGTACAGCTTTCCTGTGGAGATGATGATCTGCCTGCCCAACGGCACAGTGGTAGGTCCCCAGTGACAGTGACAGCAGCAGGGGACACGAGAGGTGGTCTCTGTCACTGGCATAATGATCCTGTGCAGACTTCAGAGGTGCTTTGGGGAGGGTACAGCGAGGCTGTTAGTACAGCGACACAGCCAAACATGTCTCCCAGCGAACCTTCTCGGTTCAGTGGACAAAACATGGCCCAAGGGAAGGCTCCCTGGACCACTTTAGCCAGGGAAGGAGAATAGAGAGGAATAGAGGGCCTAGCCTGAACCAAGGTTCCCCTTCTCTCTGTGGGCTGCTTAGAGGGCCTGGCATCAGGTCTCAGCATCTTTTGAAAATGTATCCATTTTCAGACTGGTAGAGTAAGGCTCCCACTCAGAACAGCTGCCCCATCTTCGGTCTCAGTTTTGCCAGAGTAGGAGGACAGGTCTACAGGAGGGGAGTGTGCTGGCCCCCTGTTAGTGTGTGGTAGCCAGGAACAGGAACTGGGGCTGGATGGGGGAGGAAACACAGTGTGCTTGATGCTTCTGCTGGTCTAGGTTCAGGTGAGAAAGTCCTTGGAAGTATTAGGGAGTCAGGGAGGAAAGGCCTGGGTTACTGGTTCCTACCCCGGGAGCTGATGAAAAAGGGAACAGCCTGGGCATCTCTAGTATGATACATCCTCAGTGCAATAGCCTGAAGCTGGTGGAAGCTGAGCTGGCCTGGGTAGATGTGGCCTGTGGCCTCCCCAGTTCTCACCTGGTCCTTCCTCTAGGTCCACCACATCAACGCCAACTACTTCCTGGACATCACCTCCATGAAGCCTGAAGACATGGATAATAATGTCTTCAGCTTCTCATCCACCTTTGAGGACCCGTCCACAGCTACCTATATGCAGTTCCTGAGGGAGGGACTCCGGCGTGGCCTGCCCCTCCTCCAGCCCTAGTGTGCCTAGTCCCTAGAGATCCTGGACCTGGTGACAACCTGGCAGACAGAATCCATGAACCTTGGAGCCACTGTACCCTGAGTCCATGTCAGACTGGAAGTGGTCCCCACCTCATCTCCAGGCTGCCTAAAGAGGTCCAAGGTCAACCGAGGCTGCCACCTTCATGTAGCCTGACAGAGGGTGGTGAGAAGAGGGGACCCGCCTGCCTGGCGACTCAGCTTAAGCCTGCTACCACTAGAAGCTCATCTGGTTCCAAGAACTTCTTCAAGTTCCCTCAAAAAGGGTCTGGAGAGACCTCCCTGCAACTTCCACACAGTGACATAGTTCAGGACCTCAGCGTGGATAAGGAGTGGGCTGGAAAAGTAGACGGTTCCTCTTTTCTAGGCTCCCCTTTCAAGCCAAAGGAATCAAAAGAGTTTGGCCCAAGGGACCAGGCTGGCAGCCTTATGCCTGCTTGGAGCCTTCTATGCTGGCCATCCCCTGGGTAGCCTTCTGTGCACAGTACCCCCAGCTGGGTTGTCAGCTGGAGACAGCTGTCTGGAGCCTGTGCACAGAGCCCCTCTACAGAAGTGGAGACCATAGTGTCACACCGCTCTCCTTCAGCCCACTGACCTGATGACCCCAGCCCAGGCCTGTTCGGGGAGTTGGAGAAGTTCACACTGTGAAGTAGGTTGCGATAGGTTCCTGCCACCTGACCCCTATTCCACAGAAGTGTAGCCCCAAAGAGGGCAGCCTTTCTTATTGCCAGCACTGTCTAGGCCCCCAGGGTACTGCTGGTCAACTCCCTTACCATGGGATGGCCACTAGCTACTTTTGGGGACTTGGTGAACATCTCTACCATGGCCAGTCTTTTTTATGCATACAGAAAAGTGTTTTTATAAGAACTTTCTCACAGTTTATATTTTTTAAAACTCTGCTGAGGAGAAAGAAGGGGGCAGTGGCTTCCCCTAGCAGCAGCCGCATGATGGCTGGGTCTGAAATCCCAAATGGACCCAGCTTGATGTCCTCGCAGTTGCACACGGGGAGAAAATAAGCCCATCTTTCTTCTCTTCCAACTTTTTACAGTCAAGGCTCAGTATTTCCCAGCTCTGTCCTGTGCCCCACACTCCCAAGAACCGCCTTGACCTCAGTCTCATCAGAGCCTTCTTGACATCAGCCAGGTCCCTGGGTGCCATTTCTTTCCCCGGAGTCAGACTTCAACCGTGGAGAGGAGGAAGGAACGTAGACTTTCCCTAAGTCCTTCTCCCCTGCCTGCCCCTGGAATCACCAGAGAGCCCCCTCACACTCTCTGGCTCCCAAGAGTCTTGTCTCTGGGGTGCCCTGTGATGATCACGTACATTTTCTTATAACAAACCATGAATTGGAAAATCGCCCCCATTTTCAGAGGAAGACATTGGAGTCTTAGGGAAGCAAAGTGACTTCCCAGGGTCACTCAGAGGACCAGAGTTTTGATCCTAACCCACATGACTCTAAAGGCTATGTCTCAGTTTTGGGGGGTGCCCTGGCTCATTTCCCCCTGTGGTGGGAAGGAAATCTTTTCAAATCATGTCTTCTGATCAGACTAAACAGAGCAGGTGTCAATAGCTCTGCCAGGTTCTCTGAGCAGTCCTATGGAAAGTACTGATTGCTGGGGCTTTCTGAGTCTTCATCAGATGGCTCTGCACACCCCCAGCTGCCATCTTGTCACCCCCCCCCGCCTTTCTTCCCCCATCCCCAGCATGTCCTGTAATAAAATTGGAGAGCCTGAGGTAGCTTGGTGCTTTTCCTTTGAGCAGGATGTTCACTTTTGTCCTTCCAGAGTCTGACCGATGCCCCTATTGGGGGATGGGTAAGGATGGGCACATTTGAGCTGGACTGTTTTTGGAGCCTTGTCTGTCAGCAGAGAGCTTGAGAGACTTGCCGAAGCTAAGTTTGTAATAGACAGAATGAGAAACTATACTGGAGAATTTTGGGAGTTTGTGTTGAGAATGGTCCTGATGTTGAACTCGTTAGAAGCTGAGTGTATGACAGTCATTAGATAGCTAAGGGAGGAAATGTACCTGTAGGGGTGGTGGGATAGCTCACTGTGTAAAGATGTTTGCTACAAAGACAACCTGAGTCCAGTCCCTGAATTCCCCATGGTGGAGAGAAGCGATTCCTGGTTATCTTTTGACATCCTCAAAGGCACCATAGTGTACACACGGTGGGGAGGGTGTAAGGATGGAGAAGACCTGTAAAAGAATGTTGAGTCTGAAGGCAAGGAAACATGCGTGAGCCAGGGTCGTGTCAAAGCCTAGCCTTCCACAGAAGAAAGGCTCTGCAAACCACACTGCAGAGCCAGACCAGCCTTTTGTACCATATCATTTTCACTGACAGGGAGAGGTAAAGTCAGTGTCCACGTTAAGACTTGATTTTAACCACTTATTTATCTTTTGGGGACAAGTACAAAATGAAGTACAAGAAAAACATTAGAGATGTTTAAATGGTGAGGTGCCACAAAGTGGTGGCTTTGTCACTGATAGACTGTATCTGAGAGTGATACCCAACAATCAGAAATCCCAGCTATCTAGAACTTGGTCCATGCCCTATATGGGCCCTATCTGTGTTTAGATGTAAGTGTCTACAATTGAGATACAACTTCCTGGATTTAGCACAGTTGCAGCTATGCAGGTTTGAAGCCTGGAGCAATAGGCTTTACCAATTCACCTAGGTATGTAGGTGTGTGTAAGTATTCACTCTATATTGTTTGTATAATTGAGTCACCTAAGGACTCGTTTCTCAGAGAGTACCCATTCTTCAGCAACATCTAACTGTAATTTCAAGAGGACAATAATAGAAAAATAAAGCATGTATGGGTGTAGTAAGGCAGGTCTGGGCAGAATGCCCATTGTGACTGCATAGAGCTGTCCACCCACCAATCCAACAGATTTGTTCCTGGCAAGTGTGGATTACAGGCTTTGGGATCAAGGGAATGTAACTGGTGAGTCAGGCAAAGCCATGTGCAGAGAAGAAAGTGTGTCCCTATTAACTGGATGCCATGGAGACCAGCAGAAAGAGCGCGCTTGAGCGCTTTGGAGTCTCCGAGTGTCATCAATCCACCCGTCTAATTTACAGACTAAGTTATGTTGCACACGTGTGTATGGGTATGTGCGTGTGTGAGATTGCGAGCTTTTAAATAGAAGACAGCTACTCCGAAGCACTGGAGGGCACGCCTCAAAGGAGAAGGCAGCCATTTTTGCTAGGGGTTGTGTCTGGGAAGCATGAAATGGGATGAGAGTCCAGACAAGACAGGAAAGGCTGAAATGCCAAGATGAGAGGATTCGGAGACCTGCAGCAGGAGTAGGGACAGCATCAGCTATTTTCGGTGCTGAGCAGCAACACTGGCAGACTATCGCTTTCCAGAAGTCTGTTGACACTAAACACGGGAAAAAACTCCCACGGCAGAAACCAAACATGGAAGGAAACTCCAACGGATGGAAGCACAGAACCAGTGCCCTAAGGCCTCCCCGGGAAGAGGGCGTGGCCTAGGGAGGGGTGTGGCCTCCTGGCAGTACGCCGTCCACTCAGAGCCCGCGTCCGTTCCGCTCCTTGCTAGGCCCGCCTCTCCTGGGCGTGTGGCTTGCCGCGCAGCTGCAAATGATTGCTTCCGGAGGCGGGTCAGCGGAAGTGAGGACGCTTGAGGCTTGGCCGCCCGCTGTGGTAGGAGGGGCTGAGGTGAGTCTGAAGCTCGGATCTGAGGTGAGCCCGGTGCGGGGTACCGCAGGAGGCGGGCTCGGTGAGCGCCCCGGTGCGTCAGCGGCGTCTCCGTCCCGGTGCAGGGGAGCACACGTCCCCTATTCCTGTGCAAGTTCTCGCGGGAGTCGCGGCTGTCTGCCCCCCTTAGTGAGGACACTGGTCCCGAGGCGTAGTTGCTGGCCAAGTCACCCAGCGGTTGGGGTCGACCCAGCCGTTGGAGCGCGAGAGGCCCGGGCCGCGCGGCGTTTCTGGGACCTACGCCGGACTGGAGGCTACCGCGCGCTCCGGCCCGGCCCGTGGGTCCAAGGGCCGCTGGACGCGCGGTAAGAACTTGGCCGACCTTGGCCCGGGCCGGGTCGCCGTCGCGGGGGTGGGGACTCGTCGTTGAGGGCGCAAGGTGCTGCATCTGGCGGGCCGTTTGCGCTTCGTGAGACCCTCGCGCGCTCTGCCCAGGCGTCCGCCGGGCACCTCTGGGCAAAAGTTTCTCCTGGCCCAGGACTGCCGGGTCGAGTCCCTTCTCGGAGCAGAGAGGGTCTGCCGAGAGACCGCCCGTAAAGACGCGTGCACGGCCAGCGCAGGAGGGGCTGCGGCCGCGCCATGGTGACGACCCGGGTCTGCGGAACGGGCAAGAGCGGCTAGCGGGCACGCGGGGGGCGGGGCCTCGAAGCTAAGTGTCGCCCACAGCGGTCTCTTAAAAGAGAGCCGAGCGCTTACAGTGGCTGACAGCGGCCGGGATGTGGGCTGTTTGGTTACTTCCATGTCTGTTTTGAACAGCCTCGGAAGGCGATCTAAGCTGCTACGGAGTGAACTGAGGACCAAAGCTGCCAGGGACAGTGATGAATGAACAGAGTTCTGGGATGACCTGGATAAGGAAAGGTTTTGTTGGGTCCCACAGAGGCAGTTGGTATAGACTGGGGCACCGAAAAGGCGTGTTGGGAGCTGGTAGCGTGGCCCCAGCCAAAGACTAGGGAGGGAGTATGGCCTCAAATCTTG
Organism: Grammomys surdaster; assembly: GCF_004785775.1. NCBI lineage: Eukaryota > Metazoa > Chordata > Mammalia > Rodentia > Muridae > Grammomys > Grammomys surdaster. The sequence goes on along the minus strand of NW_021621113.1, from coordinate 7,440,157 downwards.
TACTTGCCAAACGGCATCAGAGCTTGGTCTGGAGAGAGCCGGAAGATGGGGTACGCCCTGCTGGCAGGACTGTGGAGTCTGAGAGAGTTGATTTAAACACCCGAGCAATAGAACAGGCAGCTTGTTAAAATGCTGTCACCAGAGGTTTAGATTCGGTCGGAGTCTTTGGAAATGAAGCAGGACAGGAGAGGGCATAATGGCAGGAGCAGCACAGTTAAGTGGCATTTAGGAAGATGTCTGGCATACAGGGACTTTGTAGGCTTGAACAGGGCTGCACATATCAGAACCTAGACCAGACTTTAGACACTGTCCACTGAACGGCCACTTGGTGACTGGCCAGACAAGTCCTTCCCTCTCCATGTATATCATGACAACTCTCTTAAGGCAGGAAAGGAACTCCAACTCTCCCTTAAGAGATACAGTCCATCCAGTTCATCTCCTCACTGTTGAGAGCCAGACCTAGGTTCCCCGACTTCTCACATGGGAATTGCAAACCCTCATGATGAGAACTCTGGTCTGCCTTTTGCAGTCTCTTGGGATGCTCTGTCCTCTTTAGAAGTCTTTCACTTTCGTATTCTCTCCAGACTCACCATGGGGCCCTGCAGTCACCTGGTATGTCCACCTGCCTAGTGTGCCTTGTAATGATGCCCAGCCTTTCATAGAAAAATGTGTCCAGGTCCTGCCCTGTTGGACTTGAGTTTCTTAAAAGCACAAATGCCTGGGACTAGTGGGTATTTTGTGTTTGATGGACATAAAGCTCACTGATTGAACCTCCATGCCAGGGCACTGTGAAGGCTACAGTCAGGAGTGTTGCTTTGAATAGTAACCTTATAAATAAATTTTCAAAATTCAGGAGTAACTGTCTTATTTTAAATTTTGTTAAGCACTTTACCCACCCAATTTCACTGACCTTTAGGGTAGCCTAGAGTGGCAACTTTATCTTTCTCCATTTTACCAATGAAGAAAGCAACATCCAAAGCATTACAAGACACAGTAAGGCAGAAAAGGAAAAAGCTCTTGGGGCTGGAGGTGTGGTTCTGTGACAGAATGTTTGCAGTTGGGGGTGGGGTGATGCATTACAACCACTTAAAGCTCTTTTCCCCATAGCCTAGTAGACTGAAATTAGCATGAGCTGGCTGTTGAGTCTTTCTTACCCACTTGAATTTTCAAGAATAAATGCTTAGGTTTGGTTGACATTCTTGGTTTTGCTCTGCTTTGAGCTTTGTAACCACCAAAAGCTAGTTGTGTTCTAGCTGCATCTTGGAGGCGTTGCCTCGGTTAACCTTAGAGCCTGGAAGTTTCCCAGGGTTGGTCAAGCATTCTCAGCAGGTCTGAAACATAGCTTGTAATGGGTCTGGGTTTAGAAAAGCCAGGGACAAAGAAGGGCAGCCTCTTGAGCTAGCTTTCATCCTTTAAACATGCTGGTGTTGGTGATGGCTCTGCAGAGACCCATTTTGTGGCCACTGGGGGTTGTTTCACAGGAAAGGAAATCTCATGCTCCTGGAAATGGCCTGATATGAAGAAGTCACACCTCCAGCTTTCCCTGTGGGTGCCTTGTCCTTCAGGTGCAGAAGCTGGCTGAAACATCAGGAATGGAAGCCAATGTGGTAAGGAGTCCCAAGGCAGGGGCTAGAGAGCCTAGTACTGTGCTTGCTTGAGAACTAACTATATGAGGTCCTGAGACAGCAGTTCATTTTTGCTGTTCTCTGAAGCCCTGCCATTTGAGCAAGGCTGGGGCCCTACTTCCTTCTTGGTATTTCAGAAGTCTGTGTTTTTTACTTTTTGGTACAGAGGAACATGAGGGAGCCAGAAGAGCCATACCATCAACTAATTCTAGTTCCTTCTCTAGACCCTTCCAACCATTGACTACTTTAGCAGCAGCAGCTGTGAGACTGGCCCTAACAATTGGCTTGATTCACCTCCAGGAAGAGAAAGGCAGGCAAGGGACAGTAGTTGGACTCACTCTGAGCTTTGAGGTCATCTGTCTCTCTTCTCTAGACTATCCCAATCTGGCAAAACAAGCCACATGGGGCTGCTCGCAGTGTGGTAAGAAGAATTGGGACCAATCTCCCCCTGAAGCCCTGTCCACGGGCATCCTTTGAGGTGAGTGTACAAGGGCTCAGAGTATGGGAGGTAGATGCTGCTTCCGTGCCTCGACATCTTGCCAATTGCCAAGGCTTTTTTTTTGCTTGCTTTCCCGGTCGCTTTCATTTACTGAGTACTTATAATAATAGATCCTGGACACTGCTTTTCTGATTGCACACAGATGTGTGACCACAACAGTTAGACTTCCAGTGTGCTCATAAATTGACAGTCTTTCATCTTATCTTTGTTGCTACTAAGAGACTCAGGTTTTGTATGCTTCCAGCAATGCATTTTTATCAAAGCAGGCCCAAAAGCCTTTGCTAAAGTGAGTCTAATAAGATGACTTAACATTAGAGCACTGAGGCATTTGTGCCTTGTCTCTCTCTCCCTGAGTGCTGTGACTATTGCGGAGACTGGCTTCTCTCACCAGCTCTTTTAGTGGACCACTTTGCCTCTATTTTTAGTGTTTCTCTGTGGCTTCAAATCCCCACACTCTTCTTTCTGTCCAAACATGACCACTCTATTACTGGGCTGCTTCACTCCGAGTCTGTAGTAGAGATTCTTGTCTGGGCTAGGTCTCTGAGACCTGCTTCTGTGGCAGAAATTTTCCCCCCATTCCCTTCTCTCACTTACTCCGGCCACCATGTGGTTGCTGGGATTTGAACTCATGACCTCCCGAAGAGCAGTCAGTGCTCTTAACCACTAAGCCATCTCACCAGCCAGGCAGAAAATTAAATAATGTTCATTAGAGCCAGTTGCCTCCATTAAGAACTCCTGGTGAGGCACCAGCCCTATGTTAAATGGCTGTGGTGGCAAATATGCGAAGCAGAGAGATGAAAGCATTATTGGCACAGAGAGGCATAATACATGAATGAGGACCTGAGCCTAGGTATTAAGAGAAACAGAAAAGCAAGCTGATAGATAGACAGATAGATAGTCAGTCTGTCTGTAGGAGCTGAATCCAGGGTTAGAAATGGTATCAGGGTGTTGGGTAAGATTGGGATCGGAAGTGTGTAGTTACAAGTGTCTCATTACTGAACACTATCTGGAAGGGCCTGGGTACTCAGATGCAAAGGGAAAGAAAGCTGTGTAATGTGCCACTGTGAAAGTTTCCTCACATTTGACTATATCCATTGTCAGATGCTGCCGAGCAAAGACAATTAAGGACACAGGCTCTTCAGAGTAGTATATATGAGTAGTATTAACATTTAGTATATGGGACTGAAGAGATAGCTCAGCAGCTGCTTTTACAGAGGACCCAGGTTTGATTCCCAGCACCCATAGGGCACCTCACAGCTGTCTGTAGGTCCAGTTCTAGAAGATCTGATACCCTCTTTTAGCATCTATGGGTACCAAGTATGTACATGGTACATACATCATGCAGGCATCATACATCATACATTAAAGGGGGAGGGGCAATTCAGGCTAGTCCCATTAAATGGCCTGGTTTGTAAGCAGGAAGCTTTCTCTTTGTTCTAAGAAGTCTTTCTCACTAAGTGCTGAATTATGTGTTCCATTTTGCATTAATCTGATTAGCTCTCATCATGCTGAGAAAATGAATTTTGCTTTCTTACAGACCCTGCCCAACGTCTCTGATCTGTGTTTGAAAGATGTACCTCCAGTCCCTACTCTGGCTGACATTGCCTGGATTGCTGCAGATGAAGAGGAAACCTATGCTCGGGTCAGGTAGCTGCTCTGCTGGTGATGGGCAGTTCCTACCAGAAGTGGCAGTCAGCAAGGAGGGCACTGAAAGAGGCCGAGGGGCAATAGGATTGAGAGCTGTGGGCTTAGAGGGGAGTGGGACCTGTGGGGTGGAGGAATTTAATCAAGGGTATACAGTGGCTAGCTGTCTGTAGTAAGACATATTTTTCTTTCTCTGGCCCAGGAGTGATACACGCCCTCTGAGACATACCTGGAAGCCCAGCCCTCTGATTGTCATGCAACGTAATGCCTCAGTGCCCAACCTGCGTGGGTCTGAGGAGAGGCTCCTGGCACTGAAGAAGCCAGCGTTGCCTGCCCTAAGCCGCACCACTGAGCTGCAGGATGAACTAAGCCACCTGCGCAGCCAGATTGCTAAGATAGTGGCAGCAGATGCAGGTATGAGCCCCACACCGAGCATGTAGTAGATCGCAGGCTGTCCTTTCCCTGCCCCTGATTATTGAGCAAGATAAGGATGAGAAAAATTACAGTCTGTGACTCAGGAAGATAGGCACAGGGCTCTGAGGTGCTCAGCAGGTAAATGCACCTGTCACCAAGCCTAACTATCTGAGTTCCATCTCCACCTCTAAGACCCACATAGGGGAACAAAGACCAGACTCCTGCAGGTTGTCCTGGCCTACCTGTAGTAAACCTGTACCTACACACATACAGTAAATAAGTGTAATAACATTTCTTAGGAACTCTGAAGAACTGTCTCAATTAAAACAGGAGATTTTGTCTAAAACAGTTCAAGCTCATAGATAGCAAAATTCAAAATATCAAACCAAAATACCATCAGAGTTGAGAAAATGACAAATGTAGGAAATGCAGGCCTTGCTTGGCTTTGGTTTAAACCAGGGCTTCCAACCAGGTGGTAATGTGCACCTTTAACCCCAGAAGTTGAGAGGCAGGCAGACCTCTGAGTTCAAAGCCAACCTGGTCTGCAGAGTTCCAGGACAGCCAGGGCTACACATAGAAACTCTTGTCTTGGGAAAAAAACAGGGCTTCAAACCTATATCCTATTGAGAAATGGGGGCATTTAGAAGTCATGACTTCCTGTGGGATGGGGTTTCTGTCCTGGACTCTCAAAAAGCCAGTGTTTCTCTGTCTAATTAGAGCTCTCAGTGGGACTGGGACATGGAGTGGGGAAGACTCCCTTGAGGATATCCCACCCATGGCACTCCAGGAGTGTCATGATGTCAGCTCAGGGAACGAGTGTGTTTGTGAGGTCATTGCTGTACTGCAGCCCAATGTCCATTATGCCTATTGTTTTCTCTTTCAGCTTCGGCCTCATTAACGCCAGATTTCTTATCTCCAGGAAGTTCAAATGTCTCTTCTCCCTTGCCTTGCTTTGGATCCTCATTCCACTCTACAACTTCCTTTGTCATTAGTGACATCACCGAGGAGACTGAGGTTGAGGTCCCTGAGCTTCCAACAATCCCCCTGCTTTGTTCTGCCAGCCCTGAATGTTGCAAACCAGAACACAAAACTACCTGCAGCTCATCTGAAGAGGATGACTGCATCTCTCTGTCCAAGGCCAGCAGCTTTGCGGACATGATGGGCATCCTGAAGGATTTTCATCGGATAAAACAGAGCCAAGACCTGTGAGTATCTGACAGGAGCTCTGGTAATCTCTTAGTCACTCCTGGCTCATGATGCTGCATTCACAAAGCTTGTTGACTGACTAGGACTTAGTTTTGAGGAAAAAGCAACATTTTGCATTTGTTCTATTAAGTTGCCTCAGTAAAGTGTTAAGACTGCAGCTATGGAGCGGAGAGAGCTCAGCTGCTCAGTTCCCAGCTCCCCATGGGAACTCAGAGCTGGCTGTCACTCTGGACATACAGACAGACAAAACACCAATGCTTTGGTTTTAAAAAGATTCAGTAGCTTCTTAGTTTACATACTGCTAGCTAACATGTTCTCCCATGCTCTGTCCTTCAAAATGAGGTTTGTAGGTCATACTAGTGTCTCAAACTAGTAGACTTTGGTGGAAGGAGAATTTCATAACAGAGGTTTTATTGTTAAATAAAATAGTGAAATGGTTCAGTGGTTAAGAGCAAAGGACCCAAGTTTCCCAATACCCACAGTACGATAACTATCTGTAACACCAGCTCAGGGGATCTTACACCTCTGGCTTCTCTCTGCAGACACTTGCTCTCTAGATAGATAGATATAGATATATTACTCTGTAATGTAAAACCCTCAAGTTCAGGGACTGGAGAAACAATCTTTGTTTTTGGTTTTTCAAAACAGGGTTTCTCTGTGCAGCCCTGGCTGTCCTGGAACCCCTCTGTAGACCAGCCTGCCTCTGCACCTGAGTACTGGGATTAAAGGCATTCATCACTACCTCGTGCCTTCATATATAATATATATTAAAAAATCATATAAATCTGGCTGCTCATCAAAACAGCTCAGATTTTAGGGTATTGAATTTTTTTTTTCTTTTTTGAGACAAGGTCTCACTGTAAAGCCGTGGGTGGCCTGGGACTCACTTTGTAGATCAGGCTAGCCTTGAATTTTGAGAGTTCTGCTTGCTTCTACCTCCCAAGTGCTGGGATCAGAGGCATGAGCCACTACACCCAGCCCAAATTTATACACATTAAACTCATCAAAGCAGAATACCCAGAGAATGAAGCTGTGGTTGACTTTGCTTAAGTCTAAGGGAATTTGAGCAGGTCTGGAGTTTGAAGCAAGGCCATTCTTTAAGCCCCCTGAGAAGCTTCCTGGTAGACAAGCTCTAGAAATGCCCGAGGAGCCTGTCCTTTGCAGCTACTCCAGATGTACTCTGAGTGACTCTACAGAGGACCTTGTTCTTGGGCACCTTAGTTGGATCAGACTTGGTGGTGGGTGCCCAGTATAGCTGTCCTTGTTAGTGCTGGGCAAGAAACTTGCCACTCCAATCTATCTGGCACATAAAGGTTCTTTGATCTCTTACTCACCCAAATTCAGCTGCTGCCTCACCTCATTTTGGTTGGCCCTGATCCCCTTTTCTTCTAGTCAGTATTCTAAAACATGCCTCTTGTTTATCTGTGTAGCTCAAGCTGGTCTTGAACTTGTGGCCCTTCAGCCTCTGCTTCCTGAGTGCTAGAAATAGAGACATTTGTCACCAGCTCAGTTTCTAGTATTTGGCTTCTTAGACCAAATTATATCCAAAACCATTGCCAAACCTGTCCCACGTGTCCTGGCATCTTTTTCTCTAATGGAAGTAAGAATAGTTCAGTTAGCCAGGTCATCAAAAGTTGAGATAATGTGATAGACCAAAGACAATCCTTGTTTTACTTTCAGATTTGAAGTCAATCTTTGACCTTCATGTATTTCTTCAAAGACTTGTAAAACACCTTCAGGAGACAAGTGAAGAAGTTAACAGCTTCAGACAACTATTTCCAGAGCATCCAGGATGCTCTTCTATGATAAATGTGTGCCTACCCTAGAGCTCAGTTTGTTCCCACAATTCCTTAGAATGCAGATGTTTTGCTATGATTTTGATCTTTTAAAGGGAGCAGGGGGAGGCCCACAACCAAAACAGCTTACTTAAGGGAAGATGGTGGCAGAATAAACTCAGAATGCCTGAGCCATCACCTACCGCAGACCCTCTTGAGATAAAATCAGAACTCCAACTAATTGATAGGCCTTCATTTTACCCATATTCTATAGCTGTGTAAGAAGTATAGGCATTCTAGTTAAGAGATGGGCTCCAGATCAGATAGCTTGGTTTTAAAGGCCAAACACTGACTGTAACTCTAGGTCTGCATGCTGAATCTTCTATAGGTGTGGGAACATGCAATGGCAAGTGCTTCACAGAACTGCTGTGAAGATTCAGGATGCAAAGAGTGCACATACACTGTGACCCAGAACACAGCAAGTGCTCCCTAAATACAAGTTCTTGTGTTTCCAGGAGCAGGAGTTTACTGAAGGAAGAAGACCCTGCTGTCCTTATCTCTGAGGTCCTTAGGAGGAAGTTTGCCCTGAAGGAAGAAGACATTAGTAGAAAAGGAAACTGACAGCACTGACTGCAAGCTCAGTCTCTTGCTCCTGAACTCCTTCAATAGCTGCCTTCCTCACCGCAGATGTCTGTCTCAGAGATCTGCAACAGTCTTGCTGACTGGGGCTTGGGCTGGAAGAGAGGAGCTGGATTATGTGTTACCTGCACTTAAACCTTGGCAGAAGCTAAGGTCTATAGTTTTTTTGTGATGAGGCATTTGTTACAGATAATTGGGTAGAGTGGAATATCTCTGCTAAGGGGTGAAGATTGTTTTTTCTTGTCTCTGAAAACTAAGCCCTCAATGAACGACTTAATTAACTCACTGCATTAGCCTCCATAATTGGTCTCACTGGACACGCTGTGCACAGCTGTCACTCTCAGCAGCTTCCCTGCAGCACCATGGGCTAACGGGGAGCCGCTGCTTATGTTTATGTTCACAGGAAGGACTTGTGCTTCTTCATCATAGACCTGCACCAGTGCCCAGCAGTCACCTCCCTTTCCCTCTAGCTACAGAGGTCAGGCCACTGGACCAGCCAACATCTGGGCTGCTGCAGGGAGGCCTGGCCTTTTTTTTCTTAAATATATTTTATAAAACTACAACCTGATCTACCCTCCAGGGCCTCCTTAGTTCCACGGATTGAAATTTTTTTCTTCCATGGACTTACTAAGTCCATCTAGGAAGGAGAAATGAGGGGAGAAAAAGAACACACCATCCTTCTTCTAGGACAATGACTGATTTCTCTAGGTTGGGCCAAGATTTTATTTACTGCATCATGCATGACTCAGGTGCCCTCAGGGCCCTTTTCTCTATGGTATGAATACTGTGTGTTTGAGTTGAAGCATTACCTGATATTAAATGAAGGATTTGGAGAAATGGTGCATTTTTTTCTTTGTTCATCTCTGAGTTTTGACCACAGTAGCCTCTGGTGAAAAGAGGGCTCCTGTTGATTTTAAGGTATATATGAGCTTTTAAAAACAGGCTCCTGACTTCCTTTCTTGCCCTCAGGACAGTGGTTCTCACTATAACCCTTTAATACAGGTTCTCATGCTATAGTGACCCCAGTCCCCACAACCATAAAATTATTTTGTTATTACTTTATAACTAAATTTGCTACCGTTATGAGTTGTAAATACCTGCTGTGCAACCTCAAGAGGCCAAACCCACAAGTTGAGAACCTTAAGAGAAACTTCCTAGGGCTGGAGAAATGACCCAGAAGTCAAGATCACCAGCTGCTCTTCCAGAGGAGACACAAGTTTGATTCCCAGCACCTACATGGCTGTCAACAACTGTTTGTTCCTCCAGTCCCAAGGATCTGACACACTCTTCTGGCCTTGTTGATACCAGGCACACACATGAGATACACATATATTTTGACAAAACACCTGTAAATCTTACTTGAAGGGATTTTGTCCTTTCCATAGAAAAATTTCCAAAACTTGTAGAAGCAATTCCATTTGGTAACTTATTGTGGTTTGCATCAACTGCCACACACAGTGCCACATGAACAGTGGTGCTTTGGATAGAATACAGGCAAAATCACACAAGTTATGATTGGTGGAATTCAGGGCAGTGACACCACTTACTAAAAAGTTGACTTGGGCTGGCAAGATGACTCAGTGGGTGTTTGCCACTCAGCCTGGTGCCCTGAGTCCAGAATCCACATAGCAGAGAGAGCTCCTGGAAGCTGCCCTCTTGACGGCACATGTACCTGTACTCACATTTCATAAAGTTGCCATCTCTTTTTGAGCAAAATGCCATTCTAGCTCAGGCTGGTCCAGTACTCAACTGTGTATCTCTGATAAATGTTTTAATTACCGCCAGAGCCAGCTTTCCAGATGTTAACCTAGAGTCAGTTCTGCAAAGGGAACTTACTTCTTCCCTCATGGAAGAGAGATAGTTGAGCTCTGGGTATGAAAAGATAAAGCAAATAACTTTAAGAAATTAATTTTATTTCATATGTATGAGTGTTTGCCTACATGTCTGTATGCACCACGTGTCTGGTACCTGTAGAGGTGAGATCCCATAAAACTAGAGAAAGTAGGCAGTTGTGAACTGACACGTGGGTGCTAGCACATGAACCTGGATTCTCTGAGAGCAGCAAGTGCTCTTAACATCTGAGCCATCTCTCCAGCTCCAAGCATACAATGTATAGTTAACACCAACAAAAAGATGACCTATGGGTGGCTTATCCTGGCACTTGGGAGGCAGAGAGAAGCAAGTAGATCTCTGTGAGTTCAAGGCCATCCAGAGCTATACAGAAAAACCCTGCCTGGGGAAGCGGGGTGCAGGTGATCGTCTGCCATATGCCCTCCCCACACCCCACCCCAGCTCCACACGCCTGGGCTAGGGAGGTAGGCTTCTCTTCAACTGTAGTTGGGAATAATGGTCCCAAGCTTATGCTCGAATGATCCAGAGATGAAAAGAGCACATATCTGTAAGATGCAAAAACCACCAGGCCCCTAGAAGGGCAGAGGAGCAGCATTGTGAATTGAGCTGTTTCCGTGGTTAGTCCTGTCCAGCCGGCTCAGGCCTCATCACGTCCACCCGTGGAATGCACCAGTCACCTTCCTGAGTGGAAAGCATGCCCACCACACACTGCCTGCTTTATTTACATACGGAGAATGTTCCATGCACAGCTGCTTCATCCCACCTGGCCTTTCACCTAAACCCTCTCTCCCTAGCCCCGCCCTACTTCCCCGCCATCTCTGCCACTTCCAGATCCACTCACATAAACTCTAGAACTAGTGTCTCATAACCCGATTACCTTCGGAGTCCTGGGTAAAGAGCAGATGTGACTGCAGAGGCAACTGAGAAGGCCCATCTTGGCCCTGAGCCTGAGGGCTGTCAGGAAACTGCCTTGAGCCTTGCTTCCTAGCATTGCTTACATCTTGGAAAGGCATTTTAGTGTTGTGGGCAATGACTTGCTGGCCTTGGGAATCCTTGGTGAAAAGCTGACTCCAGGAGTCCCTGTCACTCCTTTCACTGTCCCAGGAAAATACAGAAAGAGGACAAGGGCTTTTTGTCACCAATAGTGGTTTTTTCCTACTGCAGGATCCAAGCCTGTAGGTCTGAAGATGCACAGGGGCCTGCCTGTTTTCCTTGGCAGGGCCCCCTCTCCCCACTTTGGTTTTGTCCAAGGGCTGATGGCATTTACCTCCAGGTGATTTGACATGGCTTCCCATGCCTGCACAGTCTGCCTTAGATCCACAAAGCCCTTCCCTTTTCGTCTTGGCCTCTCTTTGGTCCAGCAAACAAGGACCTTCCAAGAACTGGGTAAAGGAAGGAGCCAGGGGGGCTTTACTCTCTCCAGTGCCCATCAGGACACCAGGCTGGGGCAAAGGCATCATAGTCAAAGATGTTGTTTCCAAACTCTGGCAGCCTGAAATCTGGGGAGACCGAGCAGAATGTCCAGCTTCCTGGATGTCTGTAGGAGTTGAAACTGCCAAAGGTGATAGCAAGCAATCCTCCTCTAATCCTTGGTCCAAACAGTCTAGCTGGGTTCTCTTGCATTCTTTGTTGATCTGATTTTCTTTGAGAGAGAAAATGTTCTTCTGGTTACCACCATTTGCCATTCCTAATGAAACTAAAGATAATTACACTAAGAAAAATGCTCTAAGCAGGAGTTCATTGGGTTTTCTGAACCCAGTATCAGACACTGTTACTACCAGATCCTAGACTCTTCAAAGAACTTCATGGCTAATAGTCCTGTTTTCAATCTTGCTTTTCTCTGCTGAACGCTTTAAAACTTCATATATTCCCCTATTCAAACGTGATGTTTCCAGTGATCTACCCTCTGCCTAATATGTCAAATATGCTTTATAGTCAGACCATAGCTGACTTCTCCAACTCAGTTTTCGTCACATGGTTTTTAACAAAGGCCCCACAGTTTCACTTTTGTTTTATTTTCTATGGTCTCTACTAAACAATGACCCCGCCTTAGCTGAGCACGCACCAAGGTATTATCCTTAAGGAAATATGCTCAGACATTTGTTTTGTAAGGTCATAAAAAAAGATCATATTAGCAATTGAACTCTAGAATTTTCTGGTAATTATAGAAATGTCAATTCTCCACAACTCAGACATTTCATGGGAAAGACAATGAAGATAGTAGGATGTTAAGTCAACCAGTTAGAAACTGACAACAAACTAGTGTCTAGCCTATTGATTTCAGTAAGTATGGGATGGATCCTATCCTTCCTTAAAGAGGAATGAAACAGGATTCATAGTCCACACAATGATACTCAAATTATATAAAGATATAATTTAAAAAAGCAGAACATCGGATTTCTTTTTACTTCTCTAATAAGATACGCTGCAGAAACTATTTTGTGAGAATCTTCAATTTTTCTTAAGAATTCAACATAGAGTATATAACATACACCAGATTTTGAAAATGGGGACTGTTTTTTAGGAAAGTGGAGGAGAGGGAGCTTCCCTTGTTATGTAAGACAGAAGTGTTTATGTTTTGTTTGGAGGAGAACAGTGCACGCTCAGTTTACACAGCTATCCTGAGTGGCACCGAGGGTGGGAGTACTCATTCCCAGTATTCCCCTAACTGGCTCTGTGTGCTCTGCCTGCTCTGAGACAGCTTTCACGTGTGCCCTTCCTCACTGCTCTATCAGTGAATACAAATATTTAAAATTAGATGGAGCAGAAGAGACCCAGCAAATACATACATAAATGTATGTATAATATCTAGCTTCTCCAAAGCAACATGTTCAGCTCATAAAGATTCCATCACGGAGCAGTGAACACACTTGTTCTGCTCCTCAGACACTGACGCGTTTCCAGTGGGTACCATACCTGGTTGTAAGGTGACAAAGGATGTGATACTGGTCTGCCGAGTGCCTCTTCTTTGAGTAAAAGCAACGTTAGGTCTCCTCTCTCCAGGAAGCAATGTCAGCATTTTGGTGCCTAGTTTGATTAAATGTGTCTGAGGGAGAAAAATAATGAAACCCGTCACTACCAACCAGCAGTGATTTTTGGAGGCATACTAGCTCTACCCTGTGGGCCCAACTCATAACCCATTCTCTAGGAAGCTGGCTGGTACTGGACATCATCTCCCTCTGCTTCCTGCCGTCGTGAGGATCTTTCCTTCAGCCCAGTCTTTCCAACATCCAAGAGTTCTCAGTAAGGCTGACCAAACAGTATGAATCAAAGAATGCAAAGATGTGGCCCTCTCCTTTAGATTTAGAAATATTTAATTCTGCACTAGCAATCAATACACCTCTGATAATTTTCAAATATGCACTTAGCGGTTAAGAACACGGCCACAGAACCACAGGGGTTAGGTTCAAATCATTCAACATCCCTCTATGGTCAAAGTGCCAAAGTAACCCAGGACAGAAGAAAGATAATAAATATAAAGGCAACATGTTACATAAGAAAAATCTCCACCAAAACCAGGAACAAGTCAAGGTGTCTACTTTCTCTATTCTTAACCAGTGCTAGCAGTCTTAGCTGGAACAATAAGAGAAGCAAACGGAAGAGTTACAAATACGAAAATCAAAGCACCTCTATTTGTAAATAAAATTATTATAGACAGAGACCCTACACACTACCCGAAAACTCTAAACTGATACACACTTTCAGCAAGGTGAAAAGATATATTCGCTTACACACATCTGTAGCCTTCCTATATATCAATAACAAACATGCCAAGGAAGAAATCACATTCAAAATTACCTCAAATAATAAGATAGAATACCTTTGGATAAACTTAACCAAATAAGTGAAAGATCTCTACAATTACAATGGAAGCTTTAATAAAACACTCAGAGAAACTGAAGACACTAGAAGATGAAAAGATCTCCCATGTTCATTGACTGATATCATGAAAATGGTTGTCTTAACCGTGGTCATTAATACTGTCAATGTGACAGGAGTTAACAGAACCTAGGAGACGGGCCTCTGGACACACCAGGGGTTATCTACATGAGGTTAGCCTCTGGCCTTGCCTGCTCAGGGCTGTCTTAACTGAGGTGGAAAGGCTCACTCTTCAAGTAAGCAGCACCATGCAGAAAGGAGGAGCCGCCAGCCCTCAGTCTCTGCTTACTAACTGCAGACACAATGTGAGCAACTGCCCTCAGCCGCTACCAGGACTTCATCACCACATGGACTATCCCTTAAACTGTAAGCCGAATTCCATCCATTTTCTTGCAAACTGCGTGATTTCATTTTCTTTAGGGTTGAACACGATGTATGTATACCACGTTTTCTTTATCCATTCAGTTCATCTGTTGATGGACATCCAGATTGATTCCATCTCCTTGGTGTTGGGATAGAGTGGCAGTAAACACGGATGAGCAAGTATCTCTGGCAGCAGGTTGTAAGTCCTTTGGGCATATGCCAGGAGTAGAAGGCCTGGGCCATGTGCTTGTTCTATTTTTCCCTTTTAGAGAGAAAGGTCCACGCTGATTTCATAGCGGTGCACAAGGCTCCACTCGGAACTCGCCGTGAACACGGTTCCGTTTTCCTTCATGCTGTATTTGTTGTCAGTTTGTTTATTTTTATTTCATGAGTAAAAGTGTTTGCCTACACGTGTGTCTGTGGACTGAGTGCAAGTCTGGTGCCCTCAGAGGCTGGAAGAGGGCACCAGATCTCCTGGAACTGGAGTTGTAGACTGTTGTTATTGTCTTTGTTTTTGCTGCTTTTAAGACAGGTTTCATGATGTGGACCCAGCTGTCCGTGAATTTGTGGCCCTCTGGCCTCCACCTCCCAAGTGCTTAGACTACATGTACACACTAGACACCAAACGACTAGTTCTGGGCAGGAGCTGACTTCAGTTGTACATTTGGAAACCCTGTTGTACTTCAAGTAGTTAAAACAAGATTGTACATTTAAAGGCACATATATTTCTAATCCCAGCACTGGAAAGGCAGAGGCAGGTGGACCTCTCCAAATTCAAGGTCAGACTGGTCTATATAGCAAGTTCTAGGCCAACCAGGGCTACACACAAACCAAACATTTAAACACAGGGGCAGTGCAGACTGGGGAGATAGCCCAGCTGGAGAGAGCACTAGCTGTTATTCCAGGGGACCTGCACACAAGCAGTCACTACCATCTGTAGCCTCAGTTCCAGGGGATCCAATGTCTTCTGGCCTTTACCAGCACCAGGCATACATGTGGTACACAGACATACATGCTAGCAAACATTCAGAAACATAAAAGTTAAACTTAAAAAACAGAAATACCCAACCTTACAAAAACCCAAAATACCATGAACAGCAGGCAGTGAAGCACTGGGAGCAGAGACAAGGAAACCGTGGCAGGCTTCCCCGCCTGCTGCTTGGAAGCACTTTCCAGGTTAGCATGCACCAAGGTGAGCACTGCAGGGCTTAATTGCTTTTCTTTTCTTTTTGGTTTTTCGAGACAGGGTTTCTCTGTGTAGGTAGCCCTGGCTGTCCTGGAACTCACTCTGTAGACCAGGCTGGCCTCGAACTCAGAGAGATCCACCTGCCTCTGCCTCCTGAGTGCTGGGATTAAAGGCCTGTGCCACCACTGGCCCACCAATATGAAGACTGGGACTTGGAGATCCCAGGTAGATTTGTCATTCCGAGATGACTTCCAGACACCTGCAGAGACCCCGTTAGTCTACTGCTCAGAGCTACACTTCCATTAGGCGAACCGTGAACAGTGGAACCGGCCAGCTGGAACTGCAGGCTGAGTGATCCCCAGAGCTCACACTTCTGTGAGCCAAGACATGGGAGTTCCCATAACCCAGGTAAGACAAACAATCCTGAGTTTCCATGTCCCATGTTCTCCTGCTAATGTGACCGTTACATTTTTCTGTGAAACAGAGAAGTCCTTATTGCGTCACCTTGAATTTGAATCCGGGAAAAATCCTGTGACTATCTTGACCCATAATCTGAATCCCAAAACTAAAATGCAAAGCACTTCTGCCTTGTTCCCTAGAAATACTCACTCTTGGAACCTACCCAACACGTTGTAAGAAGCCCACGCTGGCATCTGGGTTTTCAATTTTATGGAAGCACATGTTAAATGTGTGAAATATTGTGAATGATATTTGAGTATCTATATATGCAAGATACTGAAATGCAAACAAACAAACCACTCAGTAAGCTAGAGGTCAGCCTGCACGGTGGGACGGGGGGTTCCTTGTTGGTTATAGGGGTGCATGACTATAATCCCAAGGCAGGAGAACAGAGAAGAAACCACTGGGCCAATGCCTTTTCCATGAGTCCAGGACATTATCCAAACAAGTTTGCCTTGAAGAGTTTCAATTGGTGGGTTATGGCAAACAGATCTGAGTTCTAGGATGTCATAGAGTTAGTGCCCAGTCATTGTCTGGTAGGAAGATAAGCAAAGCTGCAGCCAGGCTGCATCTAGCTATACCACAGGTAACTGGTCTGACCACACCAAGGAACTGTGGGGTTCTAAATTAGGGTACAAACTTGGAAACTTATATAGTCAATGACCTCTGCTTCTGGCATGAGAAAATGTAACTTCTGACTAAAATGGATGCCAGGATGACATAAAGGCTAAGACTGGATGACAGTCTTTGCCAGGCCACAGGTGTACATCCCCCAAGTGCTGCTGTCGTCTTAGACTCCATTACTGTTATGTCTTTCCAGGTAGTGAACTAAGTTTCCTTCTCTATTAAAAAGGAGGTAGGCCGGGCGGTGGTGGCGCACGCCTTTAATCCCAGCACTTGGGAGGCAGAGACAGGCGGATTTCTGAGTTCAAGAGTTCAAGGCTAGACTGGTCTACAGAGTGAGTTCCAGGACAGCCAGGACTACACAGAGAAACCCTGTCTCGAAAAACCAAACCAAAAAAAAAAGGAGGTAGTATCAGCAAGAAGGAGTGCTAAACACGTCAGCAGTCACTTTCCTGGAGAGCTCCAGCCTATTTTTACCCAAAAAAGCTCAAAGTCCTCCCACTCGTCCCTCAGAGCGGAAGAATAAGGCACTGCAGTAGCAGAGACAGCAAAGCTGGCCCAGCTGTTCACTCGGCAGATAACTGTGTACTGAGTACAACTGTTAAAGACTCCTGTGGCCTTTCAGTCTACTGAAGTACATCAAGAGGGACAGGTTAAATACAGACCATGCTACGGTGAAAGATTAAAGGGAAAGATGGTGACAGAGTGTGTGGGGCAGGGACAAAGGCTTCTATTTTATGGTGGCTAAGGAAGAACTCACTGATAAAACTGGGATCTGAGCAAGCGCAGAATGGAGCACATGACTCTATTCAACTCACTTTTGGAGCAGAGACATGCTAAAGCACCAGGCTGAAGGACCTGAAGGGTTGGTGAGGCCAAGCAGTGAGAGAGCAGATTTATGTCCAATGAGGAGACAGATTCAGTTTAACTGAGCAAAGGGTTATCCTGGCCCATGTGGGAGACACAGCAAGATACACGACTCTAGACTAGGCATTGAAGCACTCTCATAACCCCAGAACATGGGAAGCTGAGACTGGAGGATTGTGAGTTTGGGAACATAGTGAGATCTGAGGGGTCTGAGGGGAGACAGAGCTGAGGATATGGAGGTGGTAGAGGACTTGAATACCCTGCAAGAGGCTTAGATACAGGGAGGCCTTATGTTCAACCCAAGGACAAACTGATGGGCTGGGAAGGCGGAAGAATGGAGGGAGGAATTCTAAATATAGCTGGAAGCCCAGCAGAGACTGTGCTGGCAATGCTGCTAAGGCGGCTGAGGGTCAGGACAGCAGCCAGACTCCCACCTCACTGGCCTAGAACCCAGCGATGACTCAGCCAGGGTTTCTGGTATGCTCCTGGGCATGCCCCTTCCTTAATCATAATGACATTAAATGTAACACAATGAAGATGGCAAACATTAATCACCTTAAATTTGTGCCATCTCCCTAACGTGTGGGAAAAATACTCTTTCCTAAGGGCTCTCAAGGACACCTGCACATGCACACCCGTGTGCTCATGTGTGCACATGGACATAAGAAGTAAAAAAGATTTAAAAGTCAGGGAGAGTAGTTTAGTGGTAGCTAGCTTGCCTGGCATGTGCCAAGCCCTAGATTCAATCCCCAGTACTGGGGCAAGGGGGCAGTGGCAGATTTTTCAATGTTACAGGAAGCATAGCTAAAAGATAAAAATTCAAAGTTATAAAAATTAGTCTTTTCAAACAGCCATAGAACTTGGGGGTCTTACGTGGAAGGTTTAACCCCGAGTGTAAGGAAAGCACCCCCTTTACTCAAGGTTCTGCTTTGTGTTGTTTCAGTTCCTACAGTAACTCAAGTCTAACACAGTAGTGGAAGTTACAGACATAGACAGGTGAAGTTGTAATTTGTCACTGCCGAGCGTGGTGAGTTTCCACACTGCCCTGCTCCCCCAGGATGCGAGAGGCATCTTTAGTACTGCGTTGCGTGCTCTCCGCTCCCTGCTCCTCAGTGTAGTGGTATCATTAGTTTCTACGATTCTTCTCTATAAAGTAAAACTTCAGGGCTCGGGTGTACTTCAGTTGGTAGAGTGCTCATCTGGCATTCATATATCTCTGAACCTTATAACATCAGGCATAATGACACAAGCCTAAACTCCAGCCCCCAGAACTCAGAGCTGGGAGATCAGAAGTTCAAGTCCTCCTTGACTACATGTGAGCTCAAGGACAACCTGCAATGCACAAGACCCCTTTTCTTTTCTTTTTTTCTTTTCTTTTTGGAGGGGTGGGGGCGGGGGGAGGGTTCAAGACAGGGTTTCTCTGTGTAGCCCTGACTGTCCTGGAACTCAGCCTGTAGACCAGGCTGGGCTTGAACTCAGATATCCTCTGCCTCCCAAGTACTGGGATTATAGGCATGCACCACCACTGCCTGGCTCAGACCCTGTCTTAGTAAGGGCTGTAAAGATGACGCAGTAGTTGAGCGCGCTTGTCGTCGAGAGAACCAGAACAGCTATATAGATAGGTTCACAGCTGCCTTTGACTCCGCCCAAAGGATCTCTGGCCTCTATAGACACCTGCATTCGTGTGCACATACTCCAACACAGACATGCACACCCATACAGAACTAAAAATAAGTCCTGCCCTTCGGGTGGCACGCACCTTGAATTCAAATACTTGGGACATGCCAGCCTAATCGACATAATGAGTTCCAGGGCAGCCTGATCTACATAATGAGTTCCAGGGCAGCCTGATCTACATAATGAGTTCCAGGGCAGCCAGGGCTACACAGAGAAACCTTGTCTCAAAAAACCAAAACCAAAAACCAAAACAAACAAATAAATAAATAAATAAATAAGAAAAAAAAGAAAAAATGCACTATCCACTGTCTAAAATCTATGTAGTGAGGCCAGTGCTGCATGCTTGTGGCCGTGAGAGCAGATAAGACATAACTCACTCTAAATATAGGTCAAACTATACGCCACCCCCATTCTCTCCAAAATAACAGTTTTATTCAAGGACCAAGGGAAAGACAGGTTTTCCAAAGCACTGGCCAGTAGCTATGCTGTGTCTCTCTGATGGCTACTCTAGAAGAGGCAGGCTTCTATACTCTGCTAGACACTGTAGTGCTCTTGTCTGGTATTTGAAGTGTTTTATGAGAATCTAGCAGGAAAATACACACTCGACGCTAGGGGTGTGGATTTTTTTTCCTCACAGCCTAGCAAACAATCCAGGCAGCAAAAACCAGTTAAATGTCCTCTGATTCAATTCACTGTGACACCACTCCTCACAGATGTCTGCCCCCACAGGTTAAGAGGCGGTTCTTAAGAATGCTATCCCCTTTAGATAGATCCCAATCATAAGCCAAAGGTTGTTTGTTTGACTTGTGCTATCATTCTAGTCCACAAACCACTGTAATCTGCTCTCGGAGGCTCCCAGCACCCAGAGAAAAGCTAGCATTTATTGTTTTCTTTAAATATTACATATGCCCTCTTATCTCAGCAGGAGGATCAAGGAATGTTCAAAGGCCAGCCTGGTCTACATAGTGAACTCCAGGCCAAGCTGGGGTACACAGAAAGAAAACAAATGAAACCAGCCATACATATCACATAGGATACCAAAGAACAGAGGAATATGGTGAGGTACAGGAAAAGGTTGTGCCACCTTCATCACAGAAATGGCTTTTGGGTTTTGTGGTGATTTTGTTGCTGTTCCCCACCCCCACCCCCACACAGACACCCAAGGCAGTCTCCCTGTATACCCCAGCTGACCTGGAACTCAGCCATACCAAGATGGTCTCAAACATGGAATCCAACTGCCTCCAGCTTCTGAGTCCCATGCCAGCAAACCTAGCTCAGAAGCTGCTTTTTAAATAGCAAAAGATGGAAGACAACTTTTCATCAGGTACTACTGATGCAGACAGACAGACAGACAGACAGACAGGGAGACAGACACACACACCCTCTGCTATGGACTGATCTGTGGTTACATGGAGTTCATATACTAAAACATTAACTCCCAGTGAGATGGTATTGGGAGGGAGACTTGGGAGGGAATTAATATTAGCTGAGGTTGAGGAAGCCTCTGATGACACTAGAGAGCCTGCTGCTTCTCCTCCACCACACAGGCACCCACACAGTCAGACACCACAACGCCACCTAAGCACATTGTTTGCAAGCCAGGAGAATCCTCGCCAAAACGGGACTATGATGACACTCTGATCTCGAGACTGGCAGTCCTCAGACCTAAGAAACCTAGGCCTGCTGTTTAAGCCATCTAGTCTAGGGTATTTTGTTACGGCAGCCTGAGCCGACTACAGCAACATTACTGCATACGACGAACGACATTCTACACATGTGACGTTACAAAGGCACGAAGGCAGCTCTGTGAAAACATGAATCACGAGGCAAGAAGAACCCAAGCTTCAGGCTGGAGACATGGCTCAGTGGTTAGGGCGGCTTGCTGCTCTTCTAGAGGAGCCAAGTTCAGATCCCAACACTCACATCAGACAGCTCACAACTGCGAGCAACTACAGCTCCCCTCCAAAGTCATCCATACAGACATCCAGGGGCCGGTGGGGATGGCCTGGAGAGATAGCTTAGTGGTTAAGAGTACATACTACTCTTCCTGAGGACCTGAGTTCGATTCCCAGCACCCATATCAGGTGGCTTACAACTACTTGAACCCCAGCTCCAGGAGTATTCTCACCTCTGACCTCTGAGGTACGTATCACTCACACACACACACACTTAAAATAATTTTAAAAATCTAAACACACACACAAATTGCTAAACAATGTATAGCATGCAACTATTTGTAAGTAAGAAAAAGATGCATTCACACACGCACACACACACACACACACACACAGATAGGCAAAGCCAGGAGTATGTCTCATAGAGTAAATGTTTACATTACAGAACACATCAATATATTACCTATTCCAAAAATGTTCTTAAGAGGAAAAAAAAAAGTGAAAATTTGTTACCCTCAAAAAATTACTTCAGCCAGGCAATGGTGGCCTTTAATCCCAGCAGTTGGGAAGCAGAAACAAGTGGATCTCTGAGTTCCAGGACAGCCAGGACTACACAGAGAAACCCTGTCTCTGAGGGAGAAAATTACTTCAGTTGTAAGATGACTTTAAGAATCCTCAATTTTAGCCGGGCGGTAGTGGCATACGCCTTTAGTCCCAGCACTTGGGAGGCAGAGGCAGGCAGATTTCTGAGTTCGAGGCCAGCCTGGTCTACAGAGTGAGTTCCAGGACAGCCAGGGCTACATAGAGAAACCCTGTCTCGAAACCCCCCCCCAAAAAAAAAAAAAACAAAAAAAGAGAGAATCCTCAATTTTTCAAGTTGGGTGTGGTTGCACACACTTATCCTAGGACTTGGGAGGCAGGAGCAGGCGTTATCTGTGAGCTCAAGGACAGCCAGCTCTATACAGTGAGTTCCAGAATAGAAAAACCCTGGCTCAAAAGAAAACAAAAATAAGAATCTCCAATTTTTCATCAGCAAAAAAATGGCTAACAGCTGGTCTTTAGTCCGCTCATCCAACTATTTAAATCTCACATCTCCACCTGTTCCGTTCAAGCTGCTTAAATAGTCTCAAATCAATAGTAATCTTTCTAAACTCCAAAATCCACATTTCTCTTGAAACTACTTATGGAGACCTACCACGTTCCGCCTAGGTAATTGGACTGATACTACCATATCGCTGAACCAAACAAAGTAATATTACCTGAAATCCTAAACACAAAGGCCAGCATAAAATGCTAAACAAGCAATTATCTCACACTTGTCGGTAATGAGCGAACTGGGTGAACCTGGACTACTCAAACCTCTTTCACTGGTTTAAAAAAAAAAAAAGTAATGACACAACCAATGAATACTAAACGCCCATTAGTCTCCAGCACCCCAGGGATGCTCATTTAACGTTGGGCCAGATCCCCGTTCTGCATTTTCGATGTTGCTGGTTCTAGCAAGCTGGGTAGAAGACACCCTGTGGGTGACCAGTGGCTGAGCCTCTCCCAGCATGCCACAGGACGACTTAGGCGCCAGTTTAAGGCTTCGTGCAGCCAGTCGCCCGGAAGCCGTCCTCCCTCTGTGCCGACCCCCTCCCGCCAGGAGTCCCCAAAGCCCGCGTATCGCCTCAAAATTGGCGTCCCACCTGCACCTTCCGCCGCTTCAGCGCCGCCGCGTCCAACCACACACCACACGCCTCCTCCTCCGGCCCTCTACGTCTCATGGCGGCCGCGAACCGCGCGCCTCTGCAGCCGCCGTTAGTGTTGACCCGCGTTCAGATCTCCCGCCACTGCGGGAGGCGGGATTCCACCCGTCCGTCATGACGTAGGCCACGCCTCTAACCACGCCCAGTACGCTAAGGAAGCCGGGCGTTTCCCGGGAGCTGGTCACCTCTTCCCGCTTTGCTATTCATTCCTGTGTGGACTCTGCACCTTTTCCATGTGTAGGTCACTACCAAGTTTGGTTTGACAAAGACGGCACTTTTAGGCAGGGCAGTGGTGGCGCACGCCTTTATTCCCAGCACTTGGGAGGCAGAGACAGGTGGATTTCTGAGTTCGAGGCCAGCCTGGTCTACAGAGTGAGTTCCAGGACAGCCAGGGCTACACAGAGAAACCCTGTCTTGAAAAACAAAACAAAAAAACAAACAAAAAAAAAGACTGCACTTTTATATATATATCCTATATATTATAAATATATAGAATATGTATTCACATAATTTATATTATATAATTATGTATAGAATATATATAAAATAAAATATATTCATATATTCTATATGTGAGTGTATAATATATCATATATGTGGATGTATATTTATGTAAATATATTGTATATAATTTTTAAGAATTATGTTGGGGGGGGTGTTTGTAGGCTTGCACGCATGACCGTGGGTATATATGGAGGGCAGAAGAGTCGGATCCCGAGAATGGAGCTAGAGTTATAGGTTCTTCTGACTCACCATATAGGAACTAGGAATCAAACCAGGGTCCTCTGCAAGAGTAAGCAGTGCTCTTAACTGCTGAGCCATCTCTCCAGTCTCTGATTGCACTGTTTTACTTCAGAGCCTCCCCTCCTACAAGGGAACAGAGGAGCTAGACTCTAGACCCCACTCAAAGTCCTCTTGCTTCTGGCTGACCTGGTGGTTACCTGATGCTTGAGGTTGCCACTAATTGGCATGTAAAAGTAACTGAGCCACCACGTGAAGGTTTGAAAGCATAAAAATGGAATCAAAGAACTGGGTGGTGGTGCCACAGGCCTTTAATCCCAGCAGAGGCCGGTGGATTTCTGTGAGTTACAAGACAAGCCTGATCTACAGAGCAAGTTCCAGGACAGCCAAGACTACACACACAGAAAAACCTTGTCTAAAAAAACAAAACAAACAAAATTGGAATCAAGGGATGAGGCTGTAGCTTCATTTGTTAGAGTGCTTGTCTAGTATCCACGGAAGGCTGTTAGTACAAGCACTTGAGGGGCAGAAGCAGGCAGATTTCTGTCAGTTCAAAGCAGAACTAAAAGAAAGTTTAGACACAGGAGATTGTGAGCCACCCACCATGTGTGCTGGAAATCAAACTCAGATCTCCTGGAAGGGCAGTACACACTCCTAACCACTGAGCCACCACTCCAGCCCTAGCTGTATATTTCTTTCATATGTATGATTTTATATATGAATTTCATATGTATTACAGGAAGACCCTCAGATATGTTATCAGTGGAGGGATATGTCCTATTCACTTACTTATTCATTTGCAGTACTGGAGACTGAAAGAGAGGTCTTGTGAAAAGACTCTACTTGAGCTATATTCCCAGTCCTTTCTTTACTTCCAGACAGGGTCTCTGTTTCCCAGGCTGGCAAACCTGGACGCTCTTTAATCCCTCAAAATGCCAACTATGAATATAATTACACACACACACACACACACACACACACACTGCATTCCCAACCCCTTGGGTAAAAATGAATTCCCTCTGGCTCCACATCCACTCCCTCAGCACCCTGCAGCTTCTTGCAAAACAAAAACAAAAAACAACAAACAAACAAACAAACAAAAAGCCAACAACAAAACAAAAAATCCACCTCCTGAGAACAGGGCCCCTCCCTGAAACAGGAGTCAAACCACAGAAGAAGCTATTTCAAAGTCATTTTATTGAATCTAGGGCCTATCAGGGACCAGCCTTGCCTCCAGCCCCAGGGGCCAAACTTGCCTCTAGCCCCTCATGAACTCCCTGCATCTCTACTTCTCGAACCTTGGTACAGGAGTCCCCTTTGTCTGACTCCAAAGCCCTTGGAAGCTCAGCCTGCAGACTCCTTCTCACCCTTCCTAGCCCAAGGCTCTGAGTGCCCTGGCAGTGCTGCCTAGTCTGGCTTTTGAACTTCCCTTGACAATTCCTAATGCTTCTAAAGCCTGGAGCCCCAGGAAACAGTGAGCTAAGGAGACATAGCTCAAAACCGTAAATGAGTTGTGGGGAGAAGCTAGAATCAGTGTGCAAGAAATACAGGCCAATGCTAGACGTGAGGCTGGCTGGCTGGGCTGTGAGGCAGGGATACGGGTAGTGGAGGGTATCTTTTGTCTTTGGGAACTCTCTGGAACCCAGTGATCCAGGCTGTGGTGCAGGGCACAGTAAAGCTAATACTGTACTGCCCATCTTTTGGCCTGTTTCTTTTCCCTCCACCAGTGAGCTCTGGTAGGTGGTGGCTGCTAAGACTTCCCCTCCCTCTCTGCTCAAATTTAACACTGGCCTGAGTCTTACCTCTCTCTCACCCAACAACCTGGAAACCCCAAGCTGGGGTGCTGACCAAAGCTGAACCTCAACCCTCAACTCTGAAAGGAGGCAAGGGAGGGGCCGTCAGGGGTCCCTCATGTCTTCCCCTCCCACGGCAGGGAATTGACCAAGGCTCTGCAGCTCCCAGGCAATCCCCAGGTCCAAGGATTGGCTAGCACCACTTTGGCCATTGAGCTTGTATGCAGGGAGTCACGGCCTGCCAGATATAATCAACTTTACTAGGCCTTGTTCCCATCTGGAGTCAAGTCCAGGTTTTCTCGTCCCTAGCACCTTCTCTCACCCTGCCAGCTCCCGCCCACCCACTTTCACTTGGTTTTCTGATGGAGTTTGCGCCGCACCAGCTGGCTGAGGAGCAGAGCAGTGAGGATGCTGCTGGCCACGGTGAGCAGGAAGAGACCAGAGAAGTTGTGGGGCCAGCGGGAGTGCAGAGGCTCGTAGATGTCCCTCCGGGCCTGGTAGTCCAGCGTCACAGCCTCTAGCTGGGCCAGAGTGCACAGCACCAAAAACACATGAAAAACTTGGTGTCCCTGCCCAAAGATGTGGCAGCTGCCGGGGAACCAACTCTCAGGCATAACCGTGGAGAAAAACGCTGCAGCGAGAAGAAAGAAAACCACCTGGCACTTGTGATAGAGAAGAGCGGGGTCCTCCTCCGCAGGGAGGGGAGACACTATGATGCGGTGCACCACGGGGCTGATGTCCAGCGCATAGGCCAGCGCTGAGGGCGCCTCCTGGAAAGTGCGCCCCAGCAGGCCTGGCTTCTGGCTGTACTTGTTGTAGCAGGAGCCAGCGCAGGAAAGCCAGGCCAGGAAGGCAGCCATGGGCAGGAAAATAGCCTGCACCTTGTCGTGCCAGGACGGCTCTATGGCATAGTAGAAGTGTGCCAGGGCACTGCCAAACTGGTACACGGCCACACCCACATAGTCCAAGAAGAAGAAGCTGTAATGCCAGAACTCTGATTTGGCCTGCAGGAGGTGAGCCAGGGCACTGAAGGAGAGGTAGGTGAAGGAGGCCAGGACGATGATGAAGAGGGGCTGCGCGTGAGGGTCTTCCCAGAAGTCCACACTCCCCACCAAGACGATCAGCCGCAGCAGCAGGGCCAGGGCCGCCAGGAGGTGGGTCCACACGTTCACAGCCTCGTTGTGCTGCTGGAACAGCGTGCGGAAGTAGAAACACCAGTTCTGATGCAGCGGCCGGTAGCCAGCATAGATGTACGGCTTCCAGAAGAGCGGCGGCACCTCGGCCCGGTCCACTGTAAACACCGGTTCTGGTTGCAGAGGCTTCTGGCCCACATGCCACAGGCTGGACAGCAGGTGGCTGAACTTCTGGGCTACTGCCATCGCCATGCCTGGGGTCCGGGCGGGAAACTGGAAGAGAAGTCAGGGCAAAGTCAGAGTCTTTGTGTCTCTACCTGAGGCTCTGATGCTCCAGACTGTCTCCTCTCCCATCTGTCAATAGGCTGAGTTTCAGGATCAAGGAGTCACCCCCCACCTCCCCAAAATGCCGACCTTTCTTCCCTGTTCTCAGAACATGGCCTAATTCAGCAGCTGCTCACCTCGAAATGCCTCATTCATTCATTCATTCACTCATTCACTCATTCATAAAGCACCCTGCCTCAGTCACTTCCTTTACAGCCAATCACCACACAGCTGTCCCAGCTGTTTTTTCTGCTTAAGGATAGCCATTCTGAACTCAGAATGTGGGGACAGGCTCTCTGAGCCCGGGAGCTTGAGCCACTATCCATGTTCACTCTGAGTGACAATGCCCTTATTAACAGACCCAGGACCTCTACCTACAACCCATGTAGAGCTACCAGGGACTCTCACGGCTCCTCCTTCTGCGTACCTCCTGTTCCCCCTCCCGCACCCACTTCCTCTTCCCGACTTACTACCCAGCCACAGTGCGCTTCAGTCCTTATCAGACTCTTGCAGCCAACACTTCATGTCACGACTTTGCACAAAGCTGTTCCGTCTACTGTGACATCCTCCCCACCTTACCTACTCAGCAAACTCCTATTAATTCTTCAAAACCTATTTCTTCTTTGCCCACCCCATGACCTCTCTACTTGAGTTCCTACCATCAAACCGTTATTACCTCTCATGGGCATTCAGTGTGTCACAGTGAGCTCAGAGGCTGGGCAGTTTGTCTCCATACTTTGTGGAATAAAAAGGGAAGGAAGTTGGTCTGGGGTGTGATGTTGGCGAGAATCAGACAGAAGCATTCCCAAGCTCTGAGTTCCAGGAGAAGGGATTAAACTTGGGTCTATCTAGAACCAGGATTCAAGGGCAACTTGCAACATCCTCCCAACCTGTGCCCTGGGGTTTGAACTCACAGAGACTGTGGCAGTATGCCCAGTGTCTGCACAGGTCTAAGCCAGACTAGGGGTGAATACTGGGAGGGAAGTAAACACAACCCCACACGCCTAACCCAGAAGTTATCTCTAATTGATAACTGCTTGCAAAGGAAAAACTAGTTTTCTCAATGGAGTCTCACTGGGTATACAAACCACCCCTGGGGCAGGCCCCATGCGCAGCAGTGGATGGCCAACACAAATCAACTCAATGACCCCTTTCTTTTCTTTCTTTCTTTCTTTCTTTCTTTCTTTCTTCTCTCTTCTTTTCTTTTCTTTTTTCTCTTCTTTTCTTCTTTTTTTTTTTTGGAAGAGGAGGAGGGCTTTTTTGTTTTGTTTTTGTCTCACAATACTTTGTCTGGGCTCCACACACACACACCCCCACACACATATTTTGGGTTTTTCTTTTTTGCTTATAGATTATGGTGTCTGACTTTATGTTTCTTTATGAGTTTTCTCAGTGTGTGTATATGTGCATCTCAGCATCAGAATGTTTTTCTTCTGATTTTTCTTTGGCTTGTTGTTGTTTGTATGTTTTGTCCTATTATTATTTTTTTTAAAGATTTATTTATTATTTTATTTATGAGTACACTGTCGCTGTCTTCGGACACACCAGAATAGAGCATCCAATCTCATTACGGATGGTTGTGAGCCACCATGTGGTTGCTGGGAATTGAACTCATGACCTCTGGAAGAGCAGTCAGTGCTCTTAACCGCTGAGGCATCTCTCCAGCCCTGTCCTATTATTATTATCATTTATTATTTTAGATGGCTGTTTGTATTCTAGTGAGAGAAAGAAAGGATGTGGTCTGGGGTGAATGGGGAAGTAGGAGGAGCTGGGAGGGGCTGGGGGAGGGGCTGGGGGAGGAGCTGGGAGGGGCTGGGGAGGGGCTGGGGATGAGCTGGGAGGGGCTGGGGGAGGGGCAATGTATAATTAGAATACATTGTATTAAATAATTATATTTCCAATTTAAAAATAAATTCCAGAAAGAAGAGAGAGAAAGAGAAAACACACAGCATACCAGCCTTCCTTTCTTTCTGCTTCCTGACTGGGTACAATGTGACCAGCTTCAGTATGTACCATGGTGCCTTCCTGACCATGGACTATATACCCTCAAACTGTGAGCCCAACCCAACCCTTTGAGGTGCCTTTGTCAAGTACTTTATCACAGAGAAGAAAAAAAAAACCCTAATATTTAAGACCCAGTGACAGGTACTGTTTGTCATTCCTTTAATAAACACAGCACATTTGCCGGCTGCCAGCTCCTTAATCCAGGCCTACGAACCTGTGCTGGCTAGTTTTACATCAACTTGAAACAAGCTGAGCATCATCAGAGAGGAGGGAGCCTCGATTGAGAAAATGCCCCTATCAGATTGGGGCAAGCCTAAAGGGCATTTTCTTAATTAGTAATCAATGGGGGAAGGCCCAGCCAACTGTGGGTGGGGCTATCCGTGGGCTAGGTTCTATAAGAAAGCAAGCTGAGCAAACCATGAGCAAGCCAGTAAGCAGCATCCTCCATGGCCCCTGCCATGTTTGAGTTCTTGTCCTGACTTCCTATGAAAATGAACTGTTCTGCCGGGTGGTGGTGGCGCACGCCTTTAGTCCCAGCACTTGGGAGGCAGAGGCAGGTGGATTTCTGAGTTTGAGGCCAGCCTGGTCTACAGAATGAGTTCCAGGACAGCCAGGGCTATACAGAGGAACCCTGTCTCAAAAAACCAAAAAAAGAAAAAAAGAAAAAAAAAGAAAATGAACTGTTCTATTTACTGTGGAAGCAAAAGCCAAATAAACCCTCCTTTCCTCCCCATGTGGCTTGGGCCACTGAGCTCACCACTGCAAAGGTGACACCACCTTCATCTCTCTCTCTGTCTTTTTAAAAATGATTTATTTATTTATTTTATGTATATAAGTACACCATTGCTCTCTTCAGACACACCAGAAGAGGGCACCGGACCCCATTGCAGATGGTATTGAGCCACTGTGTGGTTGCTGGGAATTGAATTCAGGATCTCTGGAAGAGCATCTCTCTGAGACATCTCTCCAGCCCCCACCTTCATCCCTTGATATCTGCCAGTCAACACTCCCTTAACAAGCTTTGTGGACTCAGCATGCAGTCCACGGGGCATCAGATGCTCACCAAAACCACCTTTGCCCCAGCCACTGTATGTGCAGGAGCCTGTGTTCTCTGAGCCTCACTGCCACTACCCCTAGGCCACCCAAAGGATACATGCACAGTTCAAGAATTTGCTGTGTGCAGGTGGCATCGGGACCTGCCCCAAACTTGCTCTCCCTCTCTAAACTCCCACCCTCTAGGCTTCCAGACTTGGATCAGTCACACACTACTGTACACGGGGCTCCTTAGCCTCAGGGAGCACGGCCTCTTCTGATTCCTTCACCTCAGAGAGCCTGGCTCAACACAGACTCAGGAAGCCTTTAGATGACCTGTTAACAAGGACTATTAACAATCTCCACCCAGGGCTTCTCCCTCTTCTCAAGAGAATGGATTTCAGCCATAACAACATGGCCTCCACTGGTGTTCACAATTTTGTCTGCAGGACAGAATAGGCTTCAGAACACATCTTATATGGATCACAAGACCACTAGACCCGAGAGTTCTCTCCTAGGTTTAGCCAACACAGCAAGGCTTCCTCTCTGGCCTGAGAACAGGGACGCTGGATGGAGCCTGTGGACATCTGGTTACCAGGTGCCCACAATCTGCTAAGTCCACTCCTAGGCTCCTTCTCCCACTCCTGGACCCTCCGAAGGCATGAGGCCACATCATAGGCTCTGGGAGTTGGATGACAAAATGTACTCAGCTTTGTTGAACTCTACATAAGCCATGTTTACAAGGCTTAGGCCTCTTTTCCCAGATAAAGCCAGGTGAAACCAAACAGCTCGTTCTATATGTTCATTCTCCACTACCTTTGTGTAATCAATTCTGGTAACTTCCCTGGGAGGTCAGCACTAGTCCCCCATTTTGTTGTTACATAAGATGCGCTCCAGAGAGATAAAGAGATTCTTACTCAAGGACAGAGGAGGAAGGAGAGCGCGTCTGGGGACTGGGAGAGCACGTCCGGGGACTGGGAGAGTGTGTCCGGGGACCCAGTGTTCTGCCCAAAACCCTGGACAATCTTGTTTTGCTTTGTTTTTCTTTTTTTTTTTCTCTTTGAGACAGGGTTTCTCTGCATAGCTCTGTAGACCAGGCTGGCCTTGAACACAGAGAAACCAGGGGCAGAGGTCAAGCCTGAGCCAACATAAAGAGCTGACTATGGAGAGAGACCCCAGGGCATCCAGAATGGTCTGCCAATCAAGCAGTCAGGCCTTGCCTATCCTGGACAGCCTCTCAGCACAATGCCACAGCCTCCCACTAGGCCTCTGGTACTACACTAGGTACCTGGGGCGGGGTGGGGGGTTTCTCCGGATCCTGGAACCAAATGATATCTGCTGTGGGAATGGTACAAAGTCACCAGATGCCAAGGGCTAAGTGGCACTTGCACAGATGAGGGACCCTAGGGGTGGGGCTTCCAAGGGCCTGGAGGAACCTTGTGTGATATCATGGGAGGGTGGAGCTAAAGATACTCTCTTCTCCCTTTCTTTCTGATTCCCACACTCCAGGTTCCACATGTGCCCTCCCAGCCAGGCCTCAGTCACAGGCAACACCTTCATGACAGAAGCATGGTGCTGTCTGGAGAGCTGTGGCTTACCCAAGATCACACAACAAAAGGAGAGCCAAGCCAGCTGGTCCCAAGTGTCTGGGGTCTGGGAGGACAGCAGGTGCTCTTGGCTGGTTCAGCAGGAATCAGAAGAGGAGTTAATAATCTTAAAAAATGAACTAGTGAGATGGCTCAGAGCCATCTCAGAGTGGCTAAGAGCACTGGCTGCTCTTCCAGAGGTCCTGAGTTCAATTCTCAGCACCCACATGGTGGCTCACAACCATCTGTTATGGGATCTGATGCCCAATTCTGGTGTGTCTGAAGACAGCTATACATATATACATAAAATAAATAAATAAATAAATTTAAAAAAAAGAATAAAAGAATAAATGGCCATTTTCTTAGAAAAACTTGTTGGGAGAAGGGCTTCAGAGACAATCAAACTGACACTAGATTCCATAAAATACAAGCTCCAGGACCTTGGACCACTGACTCTCCAGTTCTTGGCTTCCCTTGTGAGAAAGACAAAAGTACACACCTTAGAGATTGCTGCGAGATTTAAATGCCTGGAACTAGGTTTGAGCACCGTTTAGGGACTCAGTAAATCACTGCTGCCATTTTTATGACTACTAGAGTGTCAGAGAAATCGCAGCTGCAGTTAGCTTGAGGGGAATTCTTTAAAAATCTGTCCTACAAAAACAAATACAAAAAAAGCCGGGCAGTGGTGGCGTATGCCTTTAATCCCAGCACTTGGGAGGCAGAGGCAGGAGGATCTCTGAGTTTGAGACCAGCCTGGTCTACAGAGTGAGTTCCAGGACAGCCGGGGCTACACAGAGAAACCCTGTCTTGGAGAAAAAAAAAAAAATCTGTCCTTAAGCTGGAAATGTGGCCTTGGCAGGTCCAAGGCCTAAGGTCCCACCCAGCATCATAACAAACATGAAAACCCTTCAATCTGTGCCAGTGGATCTGAGGGGAAGGTTAGAAAAATAACTGTATCCTAGCCTAGCCTGGTGGCACCCACCTATAATCTCAGCACTTGGGAGGTGGAGGCAAGAGGATCAGAAGCTGAGGGTCATCCTTGGCTACATAGTAAGTACAAGGCCAGCCCAGGCTGCACTATACCCTGTCTTGGGGAGGGAAGTTGTCAAGTGTCCCCTGAATCATTTACCTGATCTTTGGGGGACACATTTAAGGACCAGGGAAGTTTGGCTAGAGTGTTCACTCCTGAGGACACTGATCTATTTAACAATTAAGTTGTTTTCAGGAAGGAGCATTCAGGACAACCTTGCGGATTGCAGGAGAAATCTGAATTCTGAAAACTGGCACTTGCCCACAGACCCAGAAAAGGTGGCTGGGAAGTTCCTTCCCCAGGGAAACTCTTAACCCCAGCTGCCCCATCATGGAGCAGCTAGAGGACACCAGAGGGCAGACTGTAAGCAGGCAGCCCAAAAGGTATGCCGCCTAAGGTTGGAGAGACACATTAGTAGCTAAGAGTGTATGCTGCTGTGCTCGCAGAAAATCTGAGTTCGGTTCCCAGTACCCACAGGTTTACAACTGCCTGTAATTCCAGCTTGGGGGGCGGGGCGGCGTCTCATACCATCTTCTAAACTCTTTTGGCGTCTGCACTCATATGTGCACAAATCCACATGCAGAAATACACACAAAATAAAATACATCTTAAAAAATATAGGTTGCTGGGCTCGAGAGATGGCTCAGTGGTTAAGAGCACTGCTTTTCCAGAGGTCCTGAGTTCAATTCCCAGGAACCACATGGTGGCTCACAACCATCTGTAATGAGATCTGATGCCCTCTTCTGGTGTGTCTGAAGAGAGTGACAGTGTACTCACATACATAAAATAAATAAATAAATAGTTTAAAAAAAATAGGTTGCCAAGAAAAGCCAGAATCCTGGTCCTCCATCCCCTTCCCCAGGCCTAACTCATGCTCCTGTTTACTTAAACTGCAGGTCTCCCTCTTCACCTTCTCTTCCAAGGTTTATCAAAGCTAATTCCTCCTGGAGCTCACAGGCCTCTTGGTGGTACGTTCCGGCTGGCTGTGGGTCATCTGGAGAAAGTGGGATTTGGAGAGAGCGAGCTTGGCCACCTCATGTTCAGTTTTCAACCAATGCTTACCAACCTCCAGCCACCAGGCCACCCCACAGAACAGGGAACACAGGGAATGATGGGCGCCCCCCCCCCCTGCTGCTTCACCCACACAGATGCCTGTGAAGGGAAGCAAGTCAAAGGGCGACCGTGAAAAAGACAGGGCCACTGTCTAAAGGGTGGGTGTCTACAACTCAACTCTGAAGAAGCCAAAAGTCTGGGTTTTGTGTGGGCCTGGAATCTGAAGTCTGGAACTTACTAGCTTGGTAACTTCCTGAGACTTCCTTTACCTCTCTGAGCTGGTTTCCTGGGAGGTTTGAAAGAGCTACCACTGGGCTCCTGTAAAAACTGTCATCGCTAGCTGCTCAGTGCTGGCCCTGGCTTTGGCTCGACTTTTGTTGGGGTCTCCTTGCTCAGCCACATTAAGACCTGGATGGCTGGGAAAAGACTCTGACACTTTGGTCCCTTTTTTAAGAGGGAAAAAATGAATCCAGCTACTTAAAAGGGTGCTGGGGCCCTGTGACAGTCCATCAGTATTTTAGCCTGCAGAACAGAGCTACAAATGAGCCTGGTTATTCCCTAGCTCTCAGATGCTTCAGGCCTCACAAAATAACCAGGGTTAGCAGGCTTGGTCATCCCTTGGCTTCTTCCTGTCCTTGGCATGCAAAGTATTCATTGTTGCTTTGTATATCCGGACTGTTCAGCATGTTCTCTTAAAGATTATTTTATCTTGCCATGGAGAACAAGGTTTGGCCTCATTAGATAAAGAGAAGAAAGCCAGGATTCAGAAATCACACAATGTACAAATGTCTCTTCTCCATTCGTGGTTTGTTTTTTGGTTTTTGGTTTTTTTTTGGTTTTTAGGTTTTTCAAGACAGGGTTTCTCTGTGTAGCCCTGGCTGTCCTGGAACTCACTCTGTAGACCAGGCTGACCTCGAACTCAGAAATCCACCTGCCTCTGCCTCCCAAGTGCTGGAATTAAAGGCATTCGCCACCACTGCCTGGCTATCTTTCATATTTTTTTCTCCTTTATTCATTAATCTTTCCTTGCTTTCTTCCTTCTGTGTCTCCTTTTCTGTGGGTGTGCACATGTGTATGCACGCCCATGTATGCACACCCACATGTGAGTCTCTGTGGGGACAGAGGTCTGTCAGGACCTCCACCATGCTCTACCTTATTTTGAGGCAGGGTCTCTCATCAAACTTGGAGCTCACTAGTGGGCTAGACTGACTGGCCGAGGAGTCCCATAAAGTCCACCTCAGCCCTGGTGTGACAGACTTTTCAAGTGAGTGCTGGAGGGCCATACTCAGTTCCTCATACTAACCCAGCAAGCACTTTACTGGCTCAGCTGTCTTTGGCCTTTTCAGACAGGATCTCACCATGTTGCTCAGACTGGCCTTCAAATCTTGATTACCCTGCCTCTGTCTCCTGAGCACTGGAATTACAGGTATGTACCACCATGCACACCTAATTTTTCATGTTTCTATGATCCTATTAAAAAAATAAATAACCTCTGGTCAGAGAGTGGTGGTGCATGCCTTTAATCCCAGCACTGGGGAGGCAGAGGCAGGCAGATCTCTGAGTTCCTGAGTTTGAGGCTAGTCTGGCTTCCAGGAAAGCCAAGAGCTACACAGAGCAACCTTGTTTCCAGAAACCAAGAAAGAAAAAAAAGAAAGAAAGAAGGAAGGAAGGAAGGAAGGAAGGAAGGAAAGAAAGAAAGAAAGAAAGAAAGAAAGAAAGAAAGAAAGAAAGAAAGGAAAGGAAAGGAAGAACCCTAGCAATTCAGAGGCTCAGGAGGGAGCACAACTCAAAGTCAGCCTGGCCTACATACTAAGATCCTGCATCAAAATTAAGTTAATAGCCACTTGACGGCAGAAGGGAAAATCATTTGAACCCAGGAGTTCAAGGCCCAGTGGGAAAACCACCAAGACTCCTATCAACAAAAGATAAAGAACAGCAATAAGAAGTCTAGTCAGAGTTAATATTGTGAGTGCGGGAGGCAAACCCTCCAGACAGGTCCTGAGAGAAAGACAAGCCATGGAGGATCCCAAATGGTGTGGTTAGGGGCTATGTCAGTCACCTACAGTAGCTACTTTCCCACATGTTTCTGTACAACTTCGAGCCTAGGTACATCTGGTGATCCAGGCCCAGAGGAAAGATAATGCCAACATTTGTCTAAGACTAACTTTAGAAGCAGGGCTCCAGGCAACTCCTGGGTACCCAGTGTGGGTGAATGTAGATTGGACAAGCTCTGGCAAGCCTTCAGATCTCCCAGCAACCGGGTCACCTCCCTCTTTGCAAACCAATTCTCCAATTCAGCTCAACCAATTTAAAGAAAAAGCAACCTCCGTGTCTTCCAGGACTGAACGGAAACCGTTTGTGTTTGGCACTGCATTGTGGGTCTCCATTTGTACTCAGAAACGTGATCAGAATGGAAATTTAAGGAAATTCTTCCCCCAAAGCTCAGATAACCTCACTGCTGCAAGAAGAGTACCCCGAAACGGGAGAGCTTCAACATGGTGTCCCTGGGTACCCCACAAGAACGGTACAGCTTGAAGAATCCATCAAAACCTCTCGGCGCATAGCCTGAGGCAGCCTAAGAAGCTGCAGGGGCTATTGGGAGATAAAGGTTGTGGGGGTGGGGTGGGGCCTTGTCTCTTTTCCTACCTAGGGCAATCTGGCTTTCCTGACGCTAGGGAAAGGGGTTCAATATTCTGGTCTGGTAGCCCTCCCACCTCTCTAGAGCTTTCCTCGGGGTTCCCACAGGGCTCTGCACCCCTCCCCCCACACCCTATATACTTCCATTCCTGCGCCTTCTTGCGTCTTTATCACCTCGCTCCTAGAATGCAGCACACAGCCAGTTCCTTGGGTGTGATCCTGTACAGGCTGTCTCCCGTGCCTACCTTCTGCAGACGACACTAAAGTATTCTCCCCGTTCCACAAGCTCATAGGCTATGCTCCAGCCCTGGTCCTCCTTCTCCATGACACGCTACCTCTAGCCCTCCCATAATCCTTCTGCTCTCCCCATTCTCCTGCTACAGTGACTCCCCCCCACTGTTCCTCCCGGGGACGGGGTTGTAGGGGATGACCTCAGACTTTGCTTCTTCTGGTCCCCTCCTTGCAGCTGATTCCCTTGGCGACCTCTCCCCATCTCTATCGGAAGATGTTCCTCTACATAACTGTCCGGCTGTCAGGGTCCTGCTGTCTTCGGCCTCGCCCCATCTTCCACCACCTGCCCACTTCCGTCACTGAGCACCGCACGCATGCTGAGCTAGAAGCAGCACACCCACCCCCCAACCCGCCTGTCCACGGGAGGACTTCTCCACTCCCAGCCCAGCCCAGCCTAGCCCTGGGATCTCCAGGAGCAGTCTCACCTGTGGTCAGAGCAGAGCTGGGAGCAGTCTGCTGCGTCTCCGCGCAGGAGTCGCAGATAAAGGGGCAGCGGCCACGCCCCAAGCCCGGAGGGCGGCGCTGGGCACTCCGGACTCAGCCGCCTCCGCCAGTCTGCAGCTTCCCGCCTGGCGTTATGCAAGCTCAGGCTGCAGGAGGGGTCACTCCCTGACGCATCCCGGGACTTCCTGCGGTCACAGTACAGTCTGAAATAGGAAGCCCAGAGAACCTAGGCTCAGAAATGGGGCTGCAGACTCCTGCAGAGTTTGCCCACTTCCCCAAAGAGCAAGCTTCAGTCTGTGATAGTTACAAGAGAGTCGGATGAGCGTCCAGACAAGAGCTCTGAGGTCACTCCCCGTTGTCACATCTTCCAGGTGTGGGCACAGCAGAAAAGGTGAACAGCCCAATGTTTTTTTTTAAAGCAGGGTATGCCTCCAGTAAATACTGGCTCACAGTGCCTTGTTCCCATACCTAACAGAAAAGGAGTACCAGACTGGGTCCTGAGTGAACAGGTCTGATTGGTGGAGGCCAAGGCTCTGCCCTTAATGAACTCTTGAGTCTGGAGCCCTGGCACATGAACAGGATTGGAGCCTGGTGCTACCCCAGTTCACCATGTGACCTGGGACAAACCTTGCTCTCTGGGCCTCAGTATTACGGAGATGACAGTGCCACTTGACAAGGTGACTAGGCTTAGGTGGGCTCGGAGGTCTTTGGAAACTGCAAATTTTCTCTCTATACTGTGATGACGCATATCAAGAGAATTGTGTGAAACTGGCCTCTTCATTCAACAAGTTCAGACAAATCCCCACATTTCCTGAATCCGTGGGGCAAGGCGGTAGGCCTGCCATCCCAAGCCTACTTCTCTGGAGGCTGAGACAGGAGGATTGTTTGAGTCCAGGAGTTCCAGGCCAACCTGAGCAACATAAGGTGACCATGTCTCAATAGGATGAATAAACACCGAAGACTCTGCAGACAGGTGGTAGTGGTGGTGCATGCCTTTGATCCCAGCACTCAGGAGCCAGAGGCAGAGGCAAAGGATCTCTGAGTTTGAGGTCAGCCTGCTCTTATGGAGTGAGTTCCAAGACAGCCAGGACTACACAAAGAAATCCCTTCTTAAACAAAACAAACACTAAAGACTTAGAAGAAGGTTTGGACTCAGCTTCTATTTTTGGAAGGAAGAACAAGCACACATTGCTTTGATTCTTTGCTTTGGGTTGGTTTGGGTTTTGTCAGCGGTATTTTTTTTTTTTTTTTTGTTCATTTGTATGTTTTTCAAGACAGAGTCTCACGCAGCTCCTGCTTGGAACTCACAAATGAAGCAAAGGCTGGCTTTAAGTTCCTGATACTCCTGGCCCCGCCTCCTAAAGCGCTGAGGTCCCAGGCATACACCACCACATTCATCCGCTCTTAGCTTGCTTTAAAATCCACGGTTTATACTTAATGTTCTTGGCATGTGGCAAGCAGTGAGCCAAATAGTTGCCATGACGACCTCTCTTGATCCAAACAATCCTCTGAAACAGGTACCGTGTTTACTACTTTACACACATGGGAAGTGAGCTCTCAGCAGCGATGGGGACCTTCTCTGTGACCTTCTTCAAACCTTGAACATTCTTTTGAGGTGAATGTGGTGGCCACTGTTTTATGGATAGAAAAATCAAAGCCTAGAACCAGGAAAGACGCATCCCAGCTCAGGCAACTGTAGATGTGTCTGGCTCAGGCTCTGCAAAGTGGCCCAGGAGGTTTGTCTGCAAGAGAGAAGTCATTTAGCCATGACCCTCTGAGAGCCCAGTAATTCAGTGAGAACAGTGGTCAGCCATGGAGCCTCACTGCCTGTCAGCTCCACGAAGGGCCCTTCGTGTATGCTGTTAATCTATGGCACACTCTGTCACCATCTTTGTGGCTGAGGAAACAGGTTCCAGAGTACAACCTGCCCAAGGCCACCCAGTCCCCTAGCACTGGGCCTGGATCCAAGCCAGCTCTTATCTTGTGGCACAGGGATGGTATGAAGGAGTAACCTCAGGGTTTCCTTCACGGTTCTGCTATGCAGCAACTCCTGTCCCCAACCCCGGGCAGCAGGAAAGCAGCACTGAGAACATCACCTCCCACAACTCAGTTCAGTCCCTTGGGTGAGGCAAGGCCTCGATGGTCCAGAAGCACTGGCCCCGCCCCTCCCCTCAGTCCTTTAAGCTCAGGACTCTGGGGCCTTGTGGGTACCTGTGTGTCATCCAGCTGTGGTCTCAGATTCTAGGAACAAGGTTTTCTATTGGGATTGGAGTCCTAGGTCAGCCTTCCTCAAGCCCCTAACAGAACTCAACAGGCTTCAGGACCCAGACTCTGAACTTGAATTTATCAGGAAAGAGCTTCAAGGTGTTCATGGTGAGAGAACAGACAGGAGGCACCCGTGATGTCTCCAACAAGGTCGGACAGTCATGAACTCTGCAATGCAATGTGCCAACCGTGTCACCATAAGCAAGTCACATACCCTTTCTAGATACATCCCGAGAGAGAGAGAGAGAGAGAGAGAGAGAGAGAGAGAGAGAGAGAGAGAGAACTATTGCATAGGTTTTGTTTGTTTGTTTGTTTTGTGAGAAGAATAAATCAGGTAAAGTGCTTATGTGGATGGCCTGGCCTGCAGGAGCTACTCAATAAATACCACATAGTATTTCTCCATTTTTCTAGATGTGAGGTTGACAACGGAACATTGTAGGGTGCAGGTCTCAGCTCACTGGAAGCGGTCCTCCGGAATGCAGGGCCCACCGTCTGTCTGGGACACCACAAGTGGGCATGTATCTGACCCCAACAGCCATCAGGGATAAGCTGCCTCTCAGCTACTAAGTGAGCAGTTCTCAACCTTCCTGACACCGTAACCCTTTAACACAGTTCCTCATGCTGTGGGGACCCCACCATGATTATCTGTGTTTTCCGATGGTCTTGGGGGACCCCTGTGAAAGGGTTGTTTGACACCCCCCTAAGGAGTCATGACCTACAGATTGAGAACCGCTGTACTGTTTCCAAATTCATCTGCATTAAACTTAATAAAGCCCCACCTCTCTGAGATGTGGATATGCTGCCGCCGCCAGAGAACTTGGCTCTAGGCAGGGCCCCATCACATGGTCTTTGTTATGTAGCCTAGTGCGGACGGCCATGCTGACCTGGCCAAGATGGATCCTGATCACTATGCCCTGGAGCTTCCCAGAGGCACCCTGCATAGCTCTCTGGAGCCTGTCGCCCCAGCACAGGATGCCCTCTTGATGATTCAGATGAGTGGGAAGGATAGGGCCCCACTCTAGAATGAGAGCCATCTTTGCCCCAGCCTCTTGCCATGTATTTCATAGCACAAATTCTGGGCACCTCTCGGGCTTCAGAGGAGACTGTCACACTTGTCTGACACCATGTGGCCACAAAAAGGGAATTCGCCCACTTTTGCTGCCTTCTGTCCCACATCAAAGATGACTCGCTGCCAACATCAGAGGTGCCTGGGCAGAGATGATAAACTGGGTACAGTTTGTTCTCACAGTGTGGGCAGCACTGGACGGGGCAGTCCATGAGAAAAGGATCTTAGCGCTCTGGAGGAAAGGATTGTTACTTTAAAATAATGTTTTAACAGTGTGTGTGTGTGTGTGTGAGAGAGAGAGAGAGAGACAGAGAGAGAGACAGAGACAGAGAGACAGACAGAGACAGACACAGAGAGATACAGACACAGAGACAGAGACAGAGACAGAGATGGAGGGAGATGGAGAGGGAGAGGCAGGGAGAGAGGGTAAGGGAGTGACCTGTGGAAGTCAGTACAACATATGAGAATCCATTCCCTCTTCCCACCACGTGAGTCTCAGACATTGAACTTGCACCCATCAGGCGAGGAGGCAGGGGCCTTGGCCCACTGAGCCATCTTGCCTGCCCTTCCCCCTTTTCCTCTTCTCTTTCCCCTCCAACTTTTGTCTAAAATGAGAAAAGAAAAGGAATCCCTGGAAGGCTGAGGTTAGGCTCCATTGCTGAAGGCCTTCTGGCCTCACATGTGACAAAACCAAGACTGAACCTCTGAGGTCTAGCTGAAAACTGTCATTGCAGCCACACTGAAAGCTGGAGGACTTTCCTAGTCATTGGTCTTCTAGGTTATGAGTACCTCAGGAGCCCTCAGGAGCA
Organism: Grammomys surdaster; assembly: GCF_004785775.1. Lineage (NCBI taxonomy): Eukaryota > Metazoa > Chordata > Mammalia > Rodentia > Muridae > Grammomys > Grammomys surdaster. The sequence goes on along the minus strand of NW_021621113.1, from coordinate 7,399,598 downwards.
AAAAGGACTTCCGGCAGAAGAAACAGCACATCCACAGGCTAAGGACAGTTAGTGGATGAATTTTGGAGCTGTGGGCTGGGAGCAAGGTGGGGGTTTTGACGGACCAGAAGGAGAAATGACAGGAGGGAGCAAAATACACCAAGTAGGGGCATCAATGAGCCAGACATCCCCATGACAACAGGGCTTGGTGTCTCACCTGAGGACTCCAAAGGGAAAACCTGCTGGCCACAGAAGAAGCTTCCTCCTGCTCCCTACAAAGCCATCAGGATGGAGAGCATCGCATCTCTATGGAGACAGGCCAGGTGTAAATGCTTCCTGAGCCACTGGACAGAGCTGCTGTAGGTACCATCCATGAGCCTGGGCTGAACGTCTTGGGATGGTTGGGGAAGAGGGTGGTCCCAGGCAACCTGCTGGCAGAGATTCTCCTTGGCCGGGATCTTCAGATGGCAATTTCCACAGTGATTGTCTCCAGTGTGGCAGACACCAGAGTGCCAGGTCTAACTCCTACCTCAGCCTCCACAATAGAGGACTTCATCAGAGGACTGACTCAACCACCTTCATTTTCCTACTGTGGGGACTGTTGGCTGGTGCAGGCCATTTACACCCTGGGGACACAGTGCTATCCGGGAACTTTTGTACAGGCCCACACTGTCCAAATGGAGCCGTGTGCTGAGAGCAAGGTGGTGCTTCTGGAGATGCCAGGACTCTGGAGGGAGCAGGATAGAATGGGACAGGGTTTCAACAAGCCAGGTGTCCCCTGTGATGCAGCTTGGCATATCACCAGAGAAAACCACTCTCCCTTTGTGTGTGTGAGATGTTACCTGAGCAGCAAGCTGGAGTGGACCCTTACTTCCTCCACTTGCTTGGCCACAGGCACAAGGGCAGGGTGTGTGAAGTGCAAAGGCCAGGAGTCTCTACTGTCACTCCAGGCAACACCTGCCCAGCCCCAGGACCTTTGCACTTCTCTGAAATGGGAGATATTTAGAATTCAGAGCTCGGTCTGGCTTGTTCCGGAGCAGCTGCCATTTTCCCGCTGCTCTGGCTCTGGACCGCGGCTCCTGCTATCGAAACACCGGCCCTGGCACCCACCAGACGCCAGCGTGGCGGTTGGCTCTGTCAATCCACCATGCTGTCCCCACAATGCTTGGTTGTGCCTGCAGTACCCGGTAGAAATGAGACTCTTAATGCTTAAAGATTATCCAATGGATTTATATATTTGGAAATGCTCAAATAACAAGGTGACCACACAATTAGAATTGTTACCCAATATCTAACCTTTTCACAGAAGTTGCTACCCGGGACTGCTTTCCACCCATCCGTCTTCCTCCATGGCCGATAGCCTCTTACTTCTTCTCCCCTTCCTCTCCTTCTCTCCTCCCAACTCCTCACCCCGCCTACCTTTCATACTACCCAATCAGTGAGCTTTATTGCAAATATAGTGGGGCCTATAGAGGACCTGGGTTCAATTCCTAGCATCCACATAGCCCGGTCAACTGTCTGTTCACTTCAGTCATAGGAGATCTGATGCCCTCTTCTGGCCTCTACGAGTACTGCATGTAAGTGATTCACAGAAACACTTTTAGTTCCAGGCTAGCCAAGGTGAGACCTTGTCTCAGAAATAAAACTAATACTTTTTTAAAAATGAGTTATAGGAACTGTGAATGATTTGGACCAGAGAACAAGAATCAGCTCATAAGAAATATCCAGCAGATACCGGGGTGGGGGCCGAAAGCACAAGAAGCTGTTTTCTCTGGAACTAAGTGCCCCATGTTGCTGGGAGAGCTGGTCCTTCATGCACATTCGTCCCCAACCCCTTTATCTACACAGATGGCTAAACCCCCTTTAGTGTTTAGCTTGCCTGTCTCGTCTCCTGCCACAGACATTTCACTATTTCCTTTGGTTACACACTGCGCTGCGCTGACTGACCTTTCCCCTACATCGCTCCCCTGAAGCCACAGTATCTGTAAGGCAAAGTCCTAGAAGCAGAAGTGTTGGGTCAAAGGGAAATGACTTGGGTAGCTGCAGCGGACAGCAGAGAACCTGGCCTCGAAGCTTCCCATGGGGGCCAAGTCCCCTGTGTTAGCATAAAATCTTCTCCCCACTTTAGCTCATGGGCTCTTATGAGTGCGGCTGGATCTGCATCAAAATACGACAAAGAAGGATCTCTAAAGATGGCTTGGCAGTTAAGGGCTTGGTGCCTCTGAGGATAGAAGCCAGCACTGGATACTTGGGAACCAGAGTTACAGATGGATGTGAGCCACTGTGTGGGTGCAGAGAATCAAACAAACTTCACTTTCTGCAAGAGTGCCAGTGCGTTTAGCCACTGAGCCATCTCTCCAGATGCCTTTTGTTTTCTTTCTTTCTTTTGAAATAGAGTTTATCTTAGAACTCACTTTGTAGATCAGGTTGGCCCTGAACTCACAAAGATATGCCTGCCTCAGCCTCCTCAGTGCTGGGACTAAAGGTGCATGTCACCATGTCCAGCTAAATATTTGTCTCTTATTTTATAGCATGTGTGTGTGCATGTGCATGTGTGTGTGTGTCCAACTGTACATGCAAGTACCCTGGAAGGCCAGAAGAAGGCTAATCTCCTGGAGCTGGAAATACAGGAGTCGTGCACCCTCAAAGCCCTAACATGAGGGTTAAGAACTGAAGTCAGGTCCTCTAGAGGAGCAGCAAGGGCTCTGTGTCATCTGTCCACCCCCAAAGACAAGGTGGGTTTTAAAACAGCAACCCCCCAACTGCAGTATCTGTGTGCTGTGAGTCTAAATGTATCCTCTCTCTATGTCTTCCCTCTGGGTCCAGGGGAGATTAAATAGGAGAGGTAATATATAAATTTATCAACATGAAAACAGGGGCATCATCAGAGGACAGAAAGAATGGGGAGAGTGGACAGTGTTTAAAGGAATGAGGCCAGCCTGATCTACAGATAGAGTTTCAGGAGACCCAGGGCTGCACAGAAAAACCCTGTCTCAAAAAACCAAAACTAAGTAAGGACAGAAATGAACTCCCGCAATAATTCTTGAAGTTTGAATGAAGAATCCAAGAGACTCATGATCATTCACAAGGGAAGTTTTTTCCAGATAGAAGAGAGAATCTTAGGGTATAGATGGAAGCTGACTGTGGCGATCTGGTCTCCATGTGATCCAAGGAATTCCTCTCAGCATACACCTAAGTAGCAAGGGAAGTGAAAAAGCTCTGGGTTCTACACTGACTTTTTCAGGCCCTTAATCACCTTTATATAAAACTGCTCAATGTGAGTTTTAAAACAACGCATTTGGAGAGGCATCGTTCTTTCTGCTGTAGAGTGATGCATGTCACACGTCCTAGTCAGTTGGTCAAACCGGGTCACTCGGTGTTACTGACTTCTGTGGGAAAGGAAGGAAGTGGAGTGGGAGGAGGAATAAATATTGAGCTGCCATGACTTAGTGACTAGCATCAGAACCAGCTAGATGCTGCCAGCCTCCTCTCTCCTACCTGGAAAAGGCCCCTGAGGACCATGGCCAGGCAAGCATCCTGCCCCTGATCTATGAACCCAGCCCTAAGCAAACAGAGTCGTTGTCCCAGGTTCAAAGCCTGGTTTTCTGGTGCCTCTCAGAGTATATGGCCAGGCCCTGGGCTCTGAATTCAGTCACTTTTCCTGTATGGAACTGAGAGGCCTGGATCTTTCTGAGACTGTCGAGGTCTGGGAGGACCCTGTGATCAGAGGCAGCTCACAGCTGAAGAAACAGGTCACAGAATACAGAGGGTCTTGTCAGCACCCAGGCACCTGGCGACAGTCTTGCTAGTACCCAGGACAGTACTGGCTTCCCTTGGGGACTACCAAGGACCCCACTGAGTGAGTAGGATCTGGCTTGGTTCCTAGTGTCCTGGGACTCTCACAGAGCCCTTAGGCCCGGGGTACAATGCTCCTGACTGACTCTTTCTATAGACCAAGTCTTTTAGGCAAGGAAGCTGAGTCCTGTTTACCATTTTCTTCTTTCTAAATCTCCCCCTATTTTGCTCTGGAATAGCTGGGGCAAAGGGGGCATTAGTTCTCTCTTCCACCTCTTTCTGTTTTCTCAGAACAGGGTCTCACTCTGTAGGAGTGCTGCTGGCTTAATACTGCTTTTTGTTGTGCTAGAGAGATGGCTCAGCGGTTAAGAGCACTGACTGCTCTTCCAAAGGTACTGAGTTCAATTCCCAGTAACCACATGGTGGTTCATAACCATCTGTAATGGGATCTGATGCCCTCTTCTGGTGTGTCTGAAGACAGCTACAATGTACTTGTCATATATATAAAATCTTTAAAAAAACAAAACAAAACAACAACAACAAAACCACTGCTTTTGTTGACCAGGATGACCAATGAACTTACCCTGATTCTCCTGCCTCTACCTCCTAAGTACTAGGTTTACAGGTGTGGGTCACCTGCCACACCACCAGTGCATGGCTTCTGTGGTGCTATGGGTGACCCAGGGGCATGCATGCTACATGAACACTCTACTGGCTGAGCAACAGCAGCATCCAGTTCCTCTGCTTCTTCTGTTGTTGGGAACAAGCAAAAGAAACTTACTCTAAGTACTACCATTTTGTTCTCAGAAACTAAATTTAAGGTCCCAGGCCCCAGGGGAGCTGGGGACTTCCCTACGGCTGACAGGCTTCTGTTGTAAACAGTTGTCAGAGTCCAGACGTCTCAGGGACAACTTGTAAGGAGACAGTTGTCTGAGCCCAGCCATCTCAAGGACAACTTCCCCATCATGCTGGTACAGTCAAACAAGGTCATGTTCCCAGACCTAGCAATGAACACTTATCCCATGTCTCCAAATGGTTTTTTAATTGTCTGTTAACTGGTAAAGAATATAGAATTGGCTGTTATCTAATCCAAGGTGTATAAGTTATAACATATAATCGCCTGTATGCCCTAATGAACTATATGCAGCTGACCCGCTCCTTTCTCCCCTTGCCTGAGCTCAGCACCTAATGTGTAGGACAATGAATTAAGGACCTTGAAGCCAGGTGCCCTAGATACAGCCCAGTCTCCAGTGGGTACTTCCTTGCTTAACCCCTAATATCGAAATACGACAGGATAACACGGCAGCTCCCCCAGCTCCCCCCTCACTTTGTGTTCCCATCCTTTAAAGAACGTTGTACAATCTCCCTTCGGGAAACAGGTTCAGAACCTGAACTGCCTGCCTCCCTGAGCGCTCAGAAAATGAAGTTTTCATTTTAAAGCTTCCAGAACTGAAGTGAGTTTTCTTGACTTCCACCTGGAGCCCAAACCCTGTTACTTACTTACTGTGTATTTATAAGCAGGCTCTCAAGTAGCCCAGGTTGGCCTGGAATATTTTATGTCAGTGGTTTTCAACCTTCCTAATGCTGCAACTCTTTAATACAGTTCCTCATGCTTTGGTGATCCCGACCATAAAATTATTTCATTGCTACTTCATAACTGTAATGAATTGTAATGTAAGTATCTGATATGCAGGATATCTGATATGCAACCCCCAAAAAGGTCTCAACCCACAGGTTGAAAACCACTGCTCCAATAACCATCACATCTGGGCCTTCTGAGGCCAACCCTCCAAGTCCTGGGATTACCAGTGTGAGCTGTTTGCCCGTCCTGGTGTGGTCAGCTTCATCATTTATGGGCTTTCCTTCTGAAGGCAGCTGTCCAGGAGGAAAAGGTGAGATGCAGAAAACGGCTTTCATTGACCTTTGACTGGGCTCCTCTGCCTCGGGTTGTCTGGACCCAAAGGCTGACCTCGTGTGCCTTCTGCGCTTACATCAATCTGCCCTAGGAGAACCTTGTTCGGGCGTGGCTTTCTCAGAAGACACAGAGCCTCCGCCCATGGCTATCTCTCTTCTGAAGGTGCTGCTGACCAGCGTCTGGAAGCTGAAAGCTGACAGGAATCAAAGGAGGAAGGGAACAACGTGTCACTTTAGGCCATGCTGACACAGCTGGAAGCCCAATCAAGCACCTTCCTTCCACAGATACTTACAGATAGACACCCTCTGTCACTGTTCCAGAGACACTGGCGATTACAGGATAGACACAGTCTCTATTCTCCTGATGAACACATTAGAATGTATGGGTTGGAATGCAGGGGCTACATACATACCATGAATTTTAAAAGGTAGTGTAGGCAATAGGGAGAGATACTCAGGGCAGCAGTGGCTAGTTCCAAAGACTCTTGTCTCTCTCCACCACAAAAGCCAGAATACCCTGTTCCCACCACAGGCTTCTATGAGCAGCCGTGCCCTTTGCACACATTAGTCAGTATCTCTGATCCTCTTCAGAAAATGTAAGTCAGCATTTTTACCACTGAGCCTCCAGCCCTATTCACAGATGGGTACACTGAGGCTGAGACACAGCCAATGGAACTGCTTGGTATTAGAGCCCAAGCCTGCCTGTCCTCAAAGCCCTTTTCATCTTTCACATCCAGGATCCTCTGGCCCAGGCTGCTCTTCAGTCTCAAGGTCAGTGCCATCATCACTAGTAAATATTTAAGCACCCAGTGATGGAGATGAAAGTCAGACCAGGTCACTCAGATGGCCTGCCTGGAAGGCAAAGGGCAGAGGCAGAGTTAGGACTGCCCAGGCAAGATCTGAACTGAGGCCTGGGTGGGACAGTCCTGAAAAGGAGCCTGGGAGCAAAACAAACAAACAAACAAACAAACAAACAAAAAACAAACCCAAACCTCAGGTCACCTGCCACCTAGAGATCAAAGATCAGGAACCACTAAGTCAGGCTCCAACTGTAGAATGGAATCACTCCAGGGAAAATTCTAGATGTTTCAAGTCTAATCAAAACGAGAAAGAACACCAGGACACCCTAGCATATGGGAGCTGGAAACTGAACCCAGGTCCTCTGAAAGCGTTTAATCTGCAAGTGTTCTTAGTCACAGAACCATCTCTCTCTCTCTCTCTCTTTCTCTCTCTCTCTACACACACACACACACACACACACACACACACACACACAGAGTTTTCAAATATAGCAGTTTGTGGAAGGGACGGGGTGTAGGGAGGAGGGGCAGGCAGTTTTTGAGGTCTAAGGAGCAATGGTGTAGCCTTAGGGAACTGGAAGCTCTAAGAGGGCCGGGGTGCTGGGCTAGCCTACAGTAGGTGCATCAAAGTGGAAGGCAGAGAGCATGCAGGACTAAGGACAGCATCTGGTCCAGGCAAGACGCAAGACCAGGATTTTGTGTCTATTTATTATTCTTTTGTTGCTGTTGTTGTTGTGACCATGGATGACCTGCTGTTCCTCTGGGCCCCAGGTTTTTATAAGGAGGCCTCTAACAGTTATGTGTATACCAACTGGTCAGCATTGCCCTCAACCGTGGCCAGAAGCAGTCTCTCTCTGCTGTGGGCTCCAGTTAATACAGAGACTCATAACTGATCAAAATATGGCAAACAAATGGTCAATCATTCATGGGACATTTGTGTCACCACCTCTGCCTCCACCGAGGCTCCAGGAACATCTCAGAAGATGGGGTGGGGGAGAACAAGAGAGCCAGGAGTTGAGGAGGGTATGAGTTGGTGCCACAGCTGCTGTACTCCAGAACTTGCTACAGCCATGGTCACCTGTGCAAGATTAATTCAGCCTGATCGGTCAACATTCCCTCAGGACTCAGGGAACTTGGTGGGTTATTATATCTTCAAAGTGGAAAGGGCAGAGGCAGGCAGATCGCTTTGAATTCCAGACTTGGAGAGGGGCAGACAGAGAGACAGACAGACAGACAGACAGAGAACACGAAGGAGGAGGTCATGATGGAGGGGGGAAGAGCGGGGGGGGGGGACTGTAGTGAACACAGTCAAAATACATTATTTATAGGCATGAAATTGTCAAAGAATAAATAAAAGGTACCCTACTCTGTCTCAAAGGAACAGATTGAATTTGGTGGTCTGAGATCCTTCAAGGTCCTCCTTCAGTCCTAAGCTAGGGTCCTCAAGTGCAATGAGCCCAGTTGGGGGACCACCAGTCTGCAGAGGACACCTACTCACCGAGCCTGGTGGAGGTGCAGACACAGACATCATTGAGCACCCCCCACAAGACCCAGACAGCCTACGCACTCTGCAGCAGGACACTGTGTGGCAACGGAAATTTCCACTCAGCCCCTCTAGCCCAGCAGGGAAACGAAGCTGTCCTTGTAGCTTCCAAATGGAAATTTCCACACATATAAACACAGATGTGTGTGTGTGTGTGTGTGTGTATGAGAGAGAGAGAGAGAAAGAGAGAGAGAGAGAGGGAGAGAGAGAGAGAGGAGAGAGGCAGACACAGAGAGGAGAGAGGAGAGAGGAGAGAGGAGAGAGGCAGAGACAGGACAGAGAGACGGACAGAGCAAGAAGACACAGAGCGAGAAGAGGGAGGGAGGTGACAAGCTTGCAGGAGAGTCAGAGCTAAAGACAGACAATGATCATCACAGTGGGAAGAGAGGAGGAAGAGCTCTGTGGAGGTCCCTGGCTATATGGAGGGGTCCAGGTATCTCCCTCTGAGAAAGATTGAGTACCTCACCTGCTACATATTAGGGTCCATTCCAGTTGCCAGGGACACGGTTGCTAACGGGATAGACAGCTCTATCTTCCTGAAGGCTATCACAGGGGAGAGGATTAGTTAATTTCCTCATTGCAGCAACAAAAATCCAACAAAAAAGCCATGTATGGAAGGAAGCATCTATTTGGGTTTCCAGTTACAGGAAATACAGTACATCATGACAGCGGAGGCATGGCGGCAGGAGGCGGGAGGCAGCTGGCCACATTGCTCCAGTCAAGAAGAAAAGGCAGCTGGGCGTGGTGGGGCGCACCTTTAATCCCAGCACTTGGGAGGCAGAGGCAGATGAGTCTCTGTTTGAGGCAAGATTGGTCTATATAGGGGGTGTTCTAGATCAGCCAAAGGCTATACAGAGAAACATTGTCTCAAAAAAAGCCGTGTGTGTGTGTGTGTGTGTGTGTGTGTGTGTATGTGTGTATATACACATATATACATATATATGCACATTTAATTTTTTTTAATTTTTAAAATTTAGAAGAAGCAGATAATACGACTGTTGGCGCTCAGCTCTCTGTCTCCATATACAGTCTGGGGCCACCAGCCCATAGATCAGATATATAATAGTTGACATTTATTTTTTATTTTCCTGAGTCCCACCCCACGGTCCACATTTAAAGTGGAACTTTGCCACTGGGCAGTGGTGGCGCACGCCTTTAATCTCAGCACTTGGGAGGCAGAGGCAGGTGGATTTCTGAGTTCGAGGCCAGCATGGTCTACAGAGTGAGTTCCAGGACAGCCAGGGCTACACAGAAAAACCCTGTCTCGAAAAAACTAAAAAAAAAAAAAAGTGGGACTTTCCACCTTAATCCACCTAATCGATGTAATTCCTTATAGATATGTCTAGAGATGTGTGTGTTCAGATCCTAGAATCCTAGGGGCTGACTTTTCTGTGTCAGCCCGCACAGTGAGTCAACCAGGAAGTTCAGCCAACAGATTCCCAATGCCTCTCACGCCTGTGGACCTGACTCATGTTGCCATGCTCCACAGGAAGCTTGGCCTGTCAGTGATGTGTGTGACCATTTCTTTCATTTCGATGAACCCTGGGACAGAAGACCTGGCTTTTGGATCTCAGGATGGCCGGTGGGCTGTATGCTATACAGTGCAAGGGCGAAGCCAGGGGGTTGGTGTAGAGGCTGTTGTAGCAGCCCTGGTAGCAACAGTGGGGGCCAGCAGGGGAGCAGAGGAGGAAGAGGGGAGGAGTGCTGGTTTGTGCCCTAGCACTTGGATGATTTGTCCTTCGACTGTCCCCTCTGCCCTGTGGGACACATGCCAGGCACTCCATAGCCACCAGAGCTCTGTCATTCATTCATTCTGACTGGTCTTTGTGGAATACCCAACCAGCCCCACCTGCTCCTGTCCTCGGCGGTCCCCTGACCTGACCCAACCAACTACCACATAGCTGCTGCTTGTGACCTCCCCAGCCTCACCCCTCCCTGCCTCCTTCCAGTCATGGCCCAGCCACCCCCATACACTGCCCAGTCTCTTCACTTGGCCCTTCTACATGCGCCTTCCCATGTCGGAAACACTCATTGGTACTTTTGTGTGCATGTGTGTGTACAGGTACATCTATACATTCTGTAAACATATGTAGACATGTGCCAGAGAAGGCCACAGGACTACCTTGGGTGCCATTCCTCAGGCAATAGCCACTTAAAATTCATTTAAAGTTTGTTATGTGTGTATGTGTGGTTGCATTCATGTATACACACCACATGCATGCAGGTGCCCTGTAGATCAGAATGTGTAGGACTCCATGAACCTGGAGTTGCAGGCAGTTGTGAGCCACTGTATTTGCTGGGAACAGAACCTCGGTCCTCCCCAAGAGCAGCAAGTGCTCTTAACTACAAGGCCATCTCTCCAGTCCTGGGCTTTTTGTTTGTTGGTTGGCTGTTCTGTTCTGTTTTGTCTTGTTTAGACAGGGTTTCTCTGTGTTGCCCTGGCTGTCCTGGAATTTGCTCTGTAGATCAGGCTGGCCTTAAACTCGGAAATCTATCTGTCTCTGCTTCCCCAGTACTGGGATTAAAGGCATGGCTGGGTTTTTTTGTTTTTTGTTTTTTGTTTTTGTTTTTAAAGACCTGGAACTCACTGAGTAGACTGTATTTAGGATCTTCCTGCCTTCACCTACCCAGCTCTGCTATTACTAAACAGCACCATACCTGGCCTTTCTTTACATGGGTTCTGAGAACCAGACTCAAGACGTCATGCTTGCCTAGCAAGCACCTTGTTAGCTGCGTTATCTCCTTAAAACTTTTTTTCCTCTGCTAAATGTGCTCAATCCCCGTGGGACTCCACTGTTTGTTATCTTCCCTAGGACGCTCACCTGTCAGCTGCCCTTTATCCCTCCCATACTGGTCCCAGCAATAACCTCACTGCACCCTGGTGGACAATATGTGCTGTCCTGTGATGTGGTCTACATTCCTAGCACCCAGCACACAGTGAGCTTCTTGCAAACACATGTTCATATGCAGGGTGCAGGGCCCTTTTGGGTGGCTGACCACAAGATCGGTCTGTGTCTACAGTAAGGCGAGGGGGCGATCAGGAACCAGCTTCTTCCATATGAACAGAAAAGGCTCAGGAAACGGTGGCAGTTAGAGGGAGCACAGCTTCGGGAATCAAAAGCTCTGGGTTTGACTAGCACAGCCATTATTAGCCAAGAGACAAGCCTTCTCCTTCTTGCTGTGAAATGGGGACAAGAACGCCTCCCCCACAGAGAATGGGGTTAGGTATTTGGCTTATCTAGAATGCAGGGAGAGATGCTGGTTATTCGGATTGCCTCACCCCGTGTGTGGGTGTGTGGGTGAGGACTGAGAGAGGAGACTGCCCCACCCCACCTGACACATCAAACTCTAGCTCGGAAGGAACTTCTTAGTGGTCAGGAGGGCAGAAACCAGGTCTGCCTTCCAGGTTCCACCAGAGGGCGCACGTCTTGAGGCTGTAGTTCAGTGTTGCGAATTGCTGTCTCCACCCCTACAATAGAGTCTGATGTGTTACGGATACTTTTTTCCTTTGGGTTCTGGCGATTGAACCTCAAGGCCCTATGCATTCTAAGCACACACTCAAACCCAACCCTGACCCTTCGTAGTTTTGAATGACCGAATAGATAACTAGGTACCTGAGGAATCCCTTATCCCTACCCCTCCACCACTTTTTTTTTTTTTTTAAGTGATATATGTTATGTTCTCATGTGGGTATAGATGTGTGTGTTCAGGTGTACATGCATGTGTGTTTATATTTTTTGATGATTTCTTTATTTATTTTTACTTTATGTGTATTGGTGTTTGCCTGCATGTATGTTTGTGTGAGGGTGTTGGATCCCCTGGAACTGGAGTTACAAGCATTTGTGAGCTGCCATGTGGGTGCTGGGAATTGAACCTGGGTCCGCTGGAAGAGCATATAATCAGCCTGAGCCATCTCAGGCTCTTAACCTCTGAGCCATCTCTCCATTCCCCATATGTTCTTATTCATGTGGAGGGTAGGGGTTGACATTTGGGTGTCTTTTTCAATTGCTCTTCATATTATTATTATAATATCAGTATTTATTAGTTTTAGTATTGATAAGGTCTCACTAGGTAGCCCAGGTTGGCCTTGAACTCAGAACTCTGCCTGCTTCTGCCTCCTAGCTGCTGGTTTTAAAGGCTTATACTATCATGGCCATCCCACCAACTTTTTTTTTTTTTTTTTTTTTTTTTTTTTTTTTTTTTTTAAATTTATTTATTTATTTTTTATTTATGAGTACACTGTCGCTGTCTTCGGACACACCAGAATAGGGCATCCAATCTCGTTACGGATGGTTGTGAGCCACCATGTGGTTGCTAGGAACTGACTGAACTCAGGACCTCTGGAAGAGCAGTCAGTGCTCTTAACCGCTGAGCCATCTCTCCAGCCCCCCCCACCAACTTTTTGATACATGTTCTCTCATTAAACCCAGCTCATCAACTGGCTAGACTGGTTAGCCAGAGAGCTGCAGGGAGCCACCTGTCTGTCCCCTCTCTCTTACCTCCCAGTGCTGGGTCACAGTTGTGTACAGGCCCGGCTTTTTAATGTGGGTTCTGGGATCAAACTCAGGCCCTCAGGCTTATACGGCAGGTACTTTGCTGCAACGTTGAGCCAGCAGCCTAAATATCTAACTAGTTTGATTTGCCTCCTGCAACAGAACCTGCCCGTCGAGTCCTAGCTGATGCAGCAGCTAAATGATAGCACCAAGGCCCAAGGTCATATATGTCCCCTGCTCCAGTCACCTTTGTCATGGACTTTTACCCTCAGAGTCACAAGATGACTGCTGTATTCCAGGCATTATATCTGTTCCAGGCAGGGGACTAGGGATGGCAGAATGAGGTGACGATGTAAGCAAGGGCTAGACCAGAGCTCAGGAAAAGCCATGCAAGTCTTTGATCAGGAAAGAATGGATCAAGCCTACAACAATGGACAAATGGAATCACTGAGAGAGGAGGGGCAGGAGGAGATGGTAAACACGGTCACCAGCCACATCTGACGTGCTGGATCTGAACCAGCAAGGGACCTGGGAAAGCAACTTGAGAGCAACCTGAGCACGTGACCCTACCCTTCAATTCCCTGTGAACTGTGACGGGGGAATGAGAGTAGGAATCACATCACAAGGCTATTTGGAGCATTAAGATAGCATGTGTAAACACCTCTTACGTACTGTGAATATATAAAATCAGTAAGACCTCAGAAACATGAGTCATAACAGAAAGGAGAGAAAGAAAAACACACGCAGACAGCACAGGCTCCCAGGGAAGGAGGGTCAGCCGGGCTGGACTGTGGTCCTCTCAGAGGAGACAGAATGTTCAAATGTCAACACTCTCCCTCCAAACTGACTTTACTTCTCTCCTACTCCATTTTGTAGACCAGGTTGGCCTTGAACTCAGATATCTGCCTACTTCTATTCCCTGAACCCTGGGGTGAAAGGTGTGCACCACAATACCTGGTTTACAGATATTTTAAGTTCCAGAAAGAACAGAGAGACTCCCAGAGGGCTCCACAGATAACCAAATGGATCCAGAAAGTCAGGTGCAGAGAGATGGTCCCATGGGCCGGTGCAATGGGCTGTGGGTCCCTTCTCAGTCTAGGAAGACATTTGCCTTCCTGTCAGGGCCAGGCTGAGAAGACCCAGGAAGTTGTGGATCAGTCCCTGGGGGGAGATGGCAGGTCCCGTGTGTCACTTCTCTAAACCTAGCCCCCAGCTCTTACCACCAGCTGTAGGCATTACGATGACAGCAAGGACACCCAAAGCCCTGTACAGCTGCTAGACTGCATCTTGAATCCCATTCTCTGTAACTCAAAAAAAAGTCTCTTTGGCTGCTGTATGGAAATGGGACAATCTCTGAGACCGTTACTAATTGCCTAAGACAGCTGGCAAGTTGTTTATGTGGCCCGAGGCTCCTCTAAATAAGGAGGGTGGGCTCCACCTAGCACTGAGGATAACTTTCAGAAGTTGATGTGGGAATTGTAGACAAAGGTCCCCCTTGCCTGGGGCAGAGGGACTTCCTACAAACTCTTATGCTTCCATGACCCAGGAAGAGTCAAGGAGCCTGGAGTCTTAGACGGAACACCCCAGTGGCCACTTGTCTATCCTTGTGTCCCAGTAGTGAATGACACAATCGTGCAGGGACAGTCCCTAGATCCTGCTGTGTAATACTGTGCCTTCAAGGACGGTTACCTCTTCTAAGGACTGGAGAGTAGCAATTGTAATTAAGATGTCTTATCCTAAGAGTTTTCCTGGCAACAAAATAATAACCATTATGGGAGGGAGAAAGGAAGGGAGGGAGGGAAGAAGGGGAGAGAGAGTGCAGAGGGAGAAGCGAAAGTGCACAGAGTTGTTAAGCTTCCTGTGGAGATCCCTAGGAACTGTCCACCTAGGGTTTGGAGACAGGGTCTACCATTAAACCCTGAACTCTTTGAAGCCAGCGCCTCTGCAGGCCAGCAGGTGCACCCAGAGAAGGGAGCTGTGGTGCACAAGTCCTGCCACCAGGGGGCAGCAGCCACCAGGAGCGAACTGTGGGTGGGCCTGCAAGCCAAAGCTCATGGTTTTTCAAGAAGCCTAAAATCAAGATTTCCCATGCAAATGTCAACTAATTCAATCATTTAAAACTCAGCATGGCTTTGCCACCGATCGGAACGACTTCCGGAGGAACTTGATCCTCAGTTCAGGACTGTTTGCTGCGGGAGTTTGGCTGGCCAGGAACTTGAGTGACATTGAGGTGATGGCACCTCAGCCAGGGCTGTAGCTAGAGAATGGAACTCTTGTATATTCAGACTTTCCAAAGACAGCCTACCGTATGTATATGACCACCACAAGATACTACCCAAGTGGCAGCTGAAGTTGACTCACTCTCCTTGCCTAAACCTACCCCTCCTGCCCCCGGGCCAGTCCCCTCATCAGCTGAAATGTTGCCTCTGCAGTTCTGTGTGCAGTTCCTAACTTTCTGCAGAGGGTGATCTTTGCCCTTGTCCTCAAGAGTGGTAATGATTCTTGAAAAAAGATTTCAAATAAAGCCTGCACATAAAAAAAAAAAAAAAAAAAACTCAGCATGGGCCAGCAACGTGCCTGCAGGCTGATGCTGGCTCCGGGCCGTCAACTTGTCACCTTTGGGTGTAGGATTCCAGTTAAGAGCTGGGCACCTCCAGGGCTAGTTGGCGGAGCAGACTCCCCATGGAGTCCACAAGACAAAGCAGGTGCACTGAGGTAGACTACGGGAGTGGTTAGCTGACCCAGCAGGTTTTTCTACATTGACTTACTTGGAGGGTTTGTGTAGCTGCAGGCTGGTGATTCTGGAGACTGAACTCAAGCACCTCTATTGACCTGTCTTCGCCCCCTCGGAATATCTGTCTATTTATTTGCAGAGATGACAGTCCTGGGGCATCCCGCTCTTTCCATCTGTTCTCTTCCCTTGTATCAATCTGGTCTCTTTTGGACTTAGAGGCCAAAGGCACGGGAACAACCCTTGGTCATTTTACTTTGGGCAAGGGCCTGCCCAGAAGGTGCTACCCTTTGAAGCCTATTAATCTCTACAACTAAGCTTTAAAAATCTACATACATTTTCTGTGAGTTAAAAAAAAAAAGTTAGGGTGTCATAAATCCCAGGCTGGCTTCAAAACCACAATACAGCAAAGAAGGGCTGGAACTTCTAACCTCCTGTCTCCCAGTATGCGGGTACTGGTCCAAGTGTCCGCCATCACACCTGATTTATAAGGTGCTGGGGGGCGGAACCCTGAATGGGCTTTACGAATGGTAGGCAATCGCTCTACCAATCAAGCTACTTCCCCGAGCTCTCATGCCTCCGGAGAGCAGAGCTGGAGTGTCCACTGACAGTGGGCTCAGCCACAAGGATGCTCAGCGCTCTGTGAGCAGAAGCAGGTGTCAGAAGGCCAACTCCAACAGAAGTTTCTGGGACCTCATGTTCAGCTCACTCTGGGGATCGCCAGCATCTCATCATGAGTCGGCAGTCTTACCAGACAGAGAGCCAGTCTTGGCAGGTAACTTCCAGGGCACCTAGGCTAGCCTACACTCCAACCAGTAAGCACTAGGTCCCTAGAGACCAGGCCTTGCCTTCTGCTTATTCTGAATCAGTTAATGCAGAGTCAAGACAGCTGGGTTGTCAGGGAAGGCAGCCACACTTGTCTCCAGTACAGGCTTACCTGGAACCCATGACTATCCACCACGAAACAGTGCAGAAGGGAGGGAGCACTGCATGACGTGCTGGGATGGGACCATACCTCTTCCCACACACGCCCGAGTAAAGTTGTGAATTGCTTCAAAGGGCGTGGCCCTGGCTACACTTAAGGCTTTCTGCTAGCAGAGTTTGGATGTAAGAGTAGGGTAGTGGGGTATCCTAGGCTAGATGGCACCGGGATGCCAGATACCACCCACCCCTCAGGCAGCCCAGGGCCTGGAGTGGACTCTCTTATAAGTTCAGTAGGCTTGTGACCCAATTCTGGCGGTTCATTTCTCTCGCCCAATCATTTCCTTTCCCTTGTGGGCTACTGAGTGGTTTTCCTCCTGTTTCCCTGGTCCCGCTGCACAGTCCAGCTTGATCCTCAGTGTGACCCTCTAGGGCCCTCCCACACACCCTCCCTCCCTCCCTTAGTCACTGGTGTGGCTCTAGCACCGCACTGCTTCCCTCTGCAAGGCCAGCCTGGTCTACAGAGCAACTTCCAAGACATCCAGGGTTAAATGAAATCCCTGTGTTCTAACACGTGTCTCCACAGGGGCCTCCACTAATAAGAATAAAGGGGGAGCTTCCCAGCACCCACTATGGCAGCCTTTCTATACCTCCACAATGGCAGGCTTTACAAGTGCATACTAGTGAGTGCTTTGTCTGGGGCTCGGAACTGAGTCCATCTGACATCTCAAAAGGCTAGCTCAAGTCCTTTCTCCCCTAAGCTTTCCAGGCCACCCCATCCCTTACAGTTACTTCTCCTAAGTACTAGGTCAGGCACATGGTTCTTATCACTCTCAGGTGAGCAGTCTACAAACTTCCTATGTGAACATACCTCACCTTCCTTCTCTCCCTAGCATACAGCCCAGAGTAGATAGAGCACACCCAGTGCTTGTTAAACTTATTTTACATCCTCAGGCCTTACTAGAGAAAGGGACTCAACTATAACCCAGGCTGGCCTTTAACTCCTGGAAGTCCTGGCTCAGCCTCTTAAAGTGTTAGGATCATAGCTATAAACCATGTTCAGTTTTGTTTTGGAAACAGGACCTTGCCCTAGACTGGCCTTGAATTTTGCAATCCTCCTGCCTCTGCTTCCAAATCCTGTAACTACTGACCTGGGTCATACTTTCTGGTTCAGCCTCTTTCACAGAGGCCAATCAATGTAAACTTCTTAGGGAGGGCTGGGCAGTGGCAGGGGTAGGGGCAGGTGAATCTCT
The DNA here is from genome assembly GCF_004785775.1 of Grammomys surdaster. NCBI lineage: Eukaryota > Metazoa > Chordata > Mammalia > Rodentia > Muridae > Grammomys > Grammomys surdaster. Next base: position 7,382,169 of record NW_021621113.1, on the reverse strand, counting down.
GAGTTTGAGGCTAGCCTTTCTACAGAGTTGAGTTCCAGGACAGCCAAGGCTACACAGAGAAACAGCCTTAAACCTCTCACCAGAAAAAAAAAACTTAGGGAGGGACATCTCATTTTCTATTCAGGATGAAAGGAATGCCCCATTGTGACAGTGACAGGCTCTGGCTCCTGGCTGCAAACTACTCTGGCCTTAATGAGGGACATGCTGGCACCTGGCCCTCCAGGTGAGTGGTAGAGCCCCAAGGCAGCCAAGCACCCAGGCCTAGGAAAAGGCACTGGCTCCCCCGGGGTGGGGATGTAGCTTGGTGTTTACCTTGCATGTGTGGCACCCCATGTGACCCCTAGCACAGCTTTTTTAAGAGTGCTTACCCAGCTCATGAACCCCCACGACTCTCCTTTGTCCACATGCTCACGGAGTCACAGTCAACATTCTCATCCCAATCATGACAAGTGGGCCCTTTTCTGCTTGTTCTCTCCAACACAAGTTGTGCTGCCATCTGTAGGGCACAAACATCGATACTGCAAACTCCTACCTTCAGGCTCACATTCTGAATCCCCATCTGCTCAGTCATGACCATGTTACCTAAGCCAACCTTCAGCAGGTTGTCGTCTCGTGCGGTAGACACAGGATCTGATGACAAGCAACGCCTCGACCCTGCACATCCCTCACCTGACCTCTGCTCAGAAGGAACCACTGTTGTTTATGGAGTTGCCTTTGATTTTGTCTCTATTTGCCCTACAAATAGACCCCAGCCGTTCCTCAGAACTCCTGATGGCCTGTCTTCTATACAATTTGAAAGTCGGCTTGAGACACACTGATGCTGCACAATCATCCCCAGCTAAAGCCCAGAAATGGGTCACTCATTAGCCTCTGACAGAAGACAATTGTTATTTACATACTCCCAAACATACAGTGGCCCCAAGCCCTTTCCCAACTGCACCTGTAGAGGACAGGAGGTCCTCCTCAGCTCACAGTGAAACCAGAGTTGCCAAGGCGTGTTAGTCACCCGGAGCTCCACTTCTTTATTGGAGAGACACATCCTCTGTAGCCTAGGCTGGAATCTTCAATTCCCCAGCATCCTCCCATCTCTGCTTCCCAAGTACTGGCACAAGTACTTAAGGCACAAGCCATTAAGCCTGGTCCCAAAGGCACTCTCGGCCCTCCTGCAAGCAGGCTCTTGCTGTGGAAAGTTAGCTTCTAAGAGCTCTAAGCAGAAGTGAGGGGCAGACAGACTGTATGTAATTAAAGTTATTTCCCAAAGGGCTAGGAAAGCTGCCTGTGCTTTCCCTGAACTGAGGCAGTGTGCTGACCATAGTGAACATTTGTCTCTGGATATAAGGTGAGGTGTCTTTCTCTCAAACCACATCAGTCAATGCTGCTCGACAAGAAAGGGCCTTCCCCATTCTCACAGGTGTCACTACAGCAGCACAAGTAGTTTTCTGAGCATTCCGAATCTTAGGACATCGCTTGATGGAAGGAACATAGGTTGTACCTCTCCTCCCAGCTGTCATATTAAGCAAACAAACCATCAAATATCCTAAGACTGTAAGGATGCCTCTAAACTGTTCTCTAGAAATCACTCTTTGTGCCTGTAATCTGCCTTTTGAACGGGAACAAAACACTGCTTGTTTGCACATAAACATCTGAAAGAAAATAACAGCTGAGCTGGGTAACAGCAACACAAAGCCACGATTGTGCAAGGACAATTCGAGAGACTGGGAGCAGAGGACTGGCTGTGTGTCTGCACCAGCAGGAGGCCATGGACGAAAAGGTCTATGGCTTGTTACTACCTGAACAGAAAGAAGTCACTGCCACCAACAGCACTGTGCAGTTTATTAACCATTCAAGTACAGTAGCATCTGGTGAGATTGGGACAGAATTGGGATCGCAAAGTGAACAGATATTCAGCATCTAATGGGTTGGAAGAAGCCACTACATACTCTTCACAAACGTCTTCCACAGTCAATACAGTACTAGCCATTAACCCAGCACACCGAGTGTGCCCGAGTGGAAAAGATGCAACGAGAAAAATAGCTACGTTAGAAAGACCAACACTTTAAAAAAGAGTAAATAAAACACTTTCAGTTTCTCCCCTTGAGCCCCTAAAACATCTCACGGTCTGAATCTACCTATACGGTCCTACATCAGCTTCTAGAATATCTGTCAGGAGGGAAAAAGTAAATGACACTGGCCAGTACAGTCTTTGGATATTTAGGAAGGGGTCGGGGAGAAAGTCAGTTCTCGGAACAACTTAGTCAGCCTCGGTCTCATCCGCGGGGTCTTTGGATTCTTTGTTCTTCCGCACCTCTTCAACGTGCTTGTCCTAAAAGAAACTGTACGTAAGTGTCATCTGTCCAAAAAATAGCTTGTCAAGCCCTGTCCCCTGCCTCCTAGGAGGTCCAAAACAGCCTCAGTCACACAGCCCATGGGAATCACAAACCAAAAATCCCAAGACATCATCTAAAACCCGCTGGTCTCTTGGGGATGATAACGGCTAAAGCACCACTATTCTTCCAAGGAATATGCACTTATGCTGAGAATTCCTTACTGAATGCTAGCCCCAAACTGATGACAAAAGGAACCAGTCATATTTTTTATCAAGACAGTTTAAGCCAATTCACTGCAGCCTGAAGCTGCTGACACTATAAAGCAAGAAACCAACCTTCTCTCGCAAACGCTCCAGCTTGGCAGCCATTTGCGCCTCCCGGTTCTCTTTGTTTGCCTCCATTTTGTGGGTCAGTTTCTCTTCTGCCATTTTGCTGAAGTTGTTATTCTCTTCGATGGCTTTCTGGAGCACTTCTTTTTCATGCTCCCGCTTCTCAGCAAGCTGCTTCAAGACTTCTGCTTCATGAGACTGCAAAAAAAGTTTAACAGGCCCCTCTGAAGTATCTTTGGCATTTGTTAAAACTCCAACAGAAATTATCATGGAAACAGGCAGAAAAAAGGATCTCCTGAAACTAATCATTCAAGTGAGGAGAACTGAAGTACCTGGTATAAAACACTGAATCACCTGTTCTCCAATGCTCATATTTACTTTGTAAAATTAGCTGTTTATTCAAAAGTTTGTTTTTGAGACAAGATCTTACGTAGCTCAGGCTAGCCTGAACTCTCTCTAGCAAGGGCTCACCTGGACCTTGATTCACCTACATTCTGTTCCCAGTGTTGGGATTATAGCTATACACTACACCAACCTAGCTTGTTCAGATGTTCTTTCAAATTATTTGTTAAGGAAACTCTTAGAAAATTTTAAAAAGTTTTACTTTATTACTCAGAGTATTCATATGACTTGAGTAATCTACTTAAGTGCAGGCATCTTTTTAACAGTATCTATCCAGATGAGAGTGTCACATGCTTAGGCAGTGACTGTGCTGTCCGGGTATTGAGCACAAGTCCTAGGTCTCCTGTCTAGTCTCTGGTTATATTGCTTTCTCCTACTCCAGGACCCCAAACTACATGAAAGAACAGGCAGATGGCATACCAGGGTAAATGCTGACATTCTTTTTATTTGCTTTCTGGGACAGGCTCTAGGTTGGCCTTGAACTAATAACCTTGAAATTGTGATCTTCCCACCTCTATCATGCAAGCACTCTCCTAGCTGAAGTATACCCCAGCCAGGCTGGCTTTCAACTGTATATTTAGCTACAGATGATCCTGACCTTCTGATCTTCCTACCTTCACTTTTCAAGCACTAGGATTATAGATGTACCCAGCTAATGTCCTTGTTCTCCCTGGAGATGAAAGAAATTTAATAAAAACGTATGTAAAATTCTTTTTCTAAAAAAATGTATTTATATTTTATGCGCGAGTGTTTTGGTTGCATGTAAGTCCACTGAATGCATGCCTGGTGCCTGAGGAGGCCAGCAGCCAGAAGAGGGCACTGGATTCCCTGCAACTTGAATGAGGACTGCTATCTGCTGCCACATGGGTGCTATTAATGGAACCTGGGTCCTCTGCAAGAATGGCAAGTGTTTTTAACTGCTGCTCCTGTCTAAAGTTCTTAACAATACCGCTACACGGACAAAAACACATGGTAACAAGGGACGCCTCTGGGAGATAAAATAATGACTATAATGGCTATAGCTTCATTTTCCAACTCTTCTATAGTTATATTAATATTTGTTAAACTTTTCGTTAGGTTTTTGGTTTTTTACTTTTGTGTGTATGGTCTGTATAACTATATATATGAACATGTGTCAGGCCTTTACAAGCCAGAAGAGGACATCAGATCCCTTAGAACTTATAGAGTTGCAAGAAGTTGTAAACTACCCAGTGTAGGTGCTAGGAACCACACTGTCTTCTTCAAGAACAGCCAGCACTCTTAACAGCTGGGCCACCTCTCCAGCCTCTTGTAAAGCCTTATTTATTTATTTGACTTTATGTGTATGGTTGTTTAGCTTGCACATTTATCTGTGTACTACTTGTGAGTGTGGTACCTATGAAGACAAGAGGGCAGCTGATCCCCTGGAAATAGAGCTCAGTGTTTGAGGGCTACCATGTGGATGCTGGCAATCAGACCCGGATCTCTGGAAGAACAGTCAGCTCTTAACTGCTGAGCTACCCCTCCAGGCCTCATTAGGTTACTTTATAATGGAAGTGAGAAAAAGCTAAGATACCATGTCCCTGGGTCCCTGGGATTTTAAAGTTTTTATTGCATAGCCCTTTAAAAAAAAAAAAAAAAAGCAAAACTAAGGAAACAAAGAATTACCTGCCAACAAATGCCCTATTTTTTAAAGAGAAAAAGCATGAGCTTTGATATAACACAGGTTTTAGCTTAAATTCTGCCTTCAGCACTGACTAACAGGACTTCAGGAAAATGCCTTAATAATACAATTTGAGACTGCTACCTGAGACAATGCCCAGCATCTGGTTCTTAGAGAAAGCTCCTGAGTCAAGGAGCAGCTCCCAAGAGGAGCTCATTAAAGGATGGTTGCTGCTTCCTTTGAACCTCTGGCACAAGGACATTTCCTACTCACCACCACAGTATAGCTACGATCCCTTCTTCCTTTGTATGAAAATGAAACAGTTTGTCTCATTACAGTAATGTTTCCTGCATCTCCTATAAATCGTCTGGGTTACCTTGCGTCTTTCTTCTGCAGCTTCTAATTTCTTCTGAATTTCCTCCAGGGAAAGATCCTTCTTCTTTGGGGGAGAAAGGGGGAAATCGGGGACAGATTCTTTTGACCGAGGGCTGAGAATCAGCTCAAAAGCCTGGCCTGAAGCACGCTTCTCCAGCTCTTTCACCTGAATATCTGGAGTTGATCAAATATATGATAAATGAGAAAAACTCAGCTTCTTATTTAAATAAAGGGTTCTATAATTTTCTAAAAACCAATAATTTAACAAGCATAATGAAAGCTAATGAAAATCGAATCAAAATACAAATTAAAAAAAATCAAATAACATCTTTTTTTTTTTTAAAAAGCACAAAATTCTGGGCTAACAAATACCATTTTGAGGAGGAATTAGTACTTGACAATCATTCTATGAAACAAAGAATGGCATGTGTAAAATCCCACAATTTTGCTTTGGACCAAGCCAAAATTATGAATGGTGATAAGCTTTCCATGTATTCATCTACATAATAAAAATTTCTTAATTGCCTTTTTATTTGTAAATTAAATTTTGAAAAGAACACAAATGCCAGATTAAAAGCTTAAGGCCTGCACCGTTTCCTATTGAAAGCCAGAAGCCCACCCCAATTTCAGCTTTTCTAAATCAATTACCTACCAGAAGATGCCATGTCGAACAGAAGACAAGAGACTGGCTGTACACGCTACACAGTCCGCTGGCAAGGAAAGCCCTGGAATGATTTTTCAAAGCATGCAATCAATTTCTCTGTATTTCTATGTCATCAGCACAAAGAGATCTCAAATCACACCCTGGACTGTGTCAGGAAAATCATTAGATGGAAATCAAGAAACATCATTAAAAAAACCATCTAGAAACACCAAAACATCGGGGTATTTTAACTGAATAACACTGGCAGCAGAAAATCAAACTAAATGATATTCTTCAAAGGAAAAAAAATCTTGCAATCTCAAAAATCAGAGGCTCAATCAGAAGGTTGAAGGATTCCTTCCCTTAACGTTTTTTTTTTCCTACCCAACGTAAGAAGGTATTCCAGATTCAACCCAACAATGAGATCGAAGCCATCTTAATTCTGTCTACAATTCATTGTGCAATTGAAATACCCACCCCTGCTTTGTCTGTGTCAGCCATGGTGAAGAACACCCAAGCTGGCAGCCAATGGTATTCAAGTCCTATTGTTCCTAGGGTTTAAGCTACTAGCCTCACAGTGAGAAAATGAAGTTTTATGAACCTCTGGGTTTCTTTTGAGGGCGAGGTCTAGCTACTTAACCCAGGTTGGCTTTAAAATTACAATCCTCTTGCCTCAGCCTCCTCAGGGTAGAGGGGTGGGGTTTAGCCCAGTGGGTTAGCAGTTGCTTAACATTTGCAAAGTCCTGGGTTCCCATGTTCGATGAGCACATGGGCAGTGGGGTGGGGAAAGCTTCTGAGTGTTGAGATTACAGACAAGTGCCATCACACTCGCCTTAGGTTTGACACATTTGATGCCTTATGTCGCAAATTTTTTTTCAACAGTTGTCGAGTATTGTTTTTAAGAGATCACCATTCTTTTAGCCCCGAAGCGTATGATTAAAGGTTCCAAACGCTAGACACTGAAAAAACGAGGCAACAAAAAAATGCATTTATCTGTAGCAGAGCACCCAACGCAGCAGACCTCACAGCATGGGCGTGGTCCTGGCCCGGGCCGCCAGCCTGCCCGCCCGGGCCAATCAAAACACGCCCTACGCTCCGGCCCCTGGCCCCGCCCCTCGGCTCCCCGCGCCTTTTCGAATCTCCGCGAACCTCTCTACACTCGGGAGCCCGCGCGCGTGGGCCGCGACAGGATGGGCGGGGCTAACGGTCCTCCGGGGTGGCCCCGCCCCTCTCGGGCTGGCAGCGCGCGGCAGTCTACCCCCCAACTCCCGCCAAAAACACCTCGCGGACACGCAGCCCTGGGGTGGCTGCAGAGGGCTTGGTCGCATGGCCTCCACCCACTGACGGAGTGCCCAGAGCTGCCCGGGACCACCGCCACGAAGCCCCGGGAGACTGGGCGGGCGCCGCCCCTCAGGAGCACGAGCGCCCCCAGCCTCGCTCTCCTTCAGACAATGGGGACCCCTGAACAGCCGCGCCCGCCGGGCGGGGGCTGCAGAGGACGGCTCACGCCTCCTATTGTCTCCACGCTCGCACCCGGGGCTAAAGCCCACCGCTGGCCGCGCCCCCTCCCCACCAAGCCGCATCCCCAGGGAACAGGGACAAAAGCCAAGGCTCCGCCCGAGCCGAGCTCCACACAAAAGACGAACGCCCCCCACCCGCCAGGGCTCGGGGTCTCCGCCCCTCTCGTGTCCCCGGCCGGGAGCCCGCCGCGTTCCCCGCTGCTCCCTATCCCGCCGTCGCCTCCGCCTAAGCCAAGCCTGCACCCACCTGCTCGGTCCGAGCCGCCTGGCCACACTCTGAGCACCAACAGACCTGGGCGCGCACAAAAGCGCCAAACAGCGGCACGTGACCCAGATGAGGCGCTCCGCATTGGCTGCGGGTGACGGCACGTGCCGATCCCGCCCCGAAGCCTGGAGAGCCCCGCCTCTCTGGAGCGAAGCATTTCGGGAATTGTAGTCTGCGTCAGTGGAGCAGGAGGACAATGCTAGGGGTGGGGCACTCCTGGTCGGGGGTCTCTCTAGGTGAGAGCCCGGACTTGCTGGGGGGTCTCTGATCGGTAGAGCATTTGGCCACGGCTGCAGGACTGAATCGGTTACGGGACTTCCTCTCTAGGAAACGTGCGGGGCGAGGCTAGGCGCTGGGGAGGGGTCGGTCCTAACCTACTTCTATCTTTTAGACCTTGACCGACTGGACTCTTCCTCTACCGAGCCATAGGAGTTTCGTTCGCTCCCTAAGCAGTGTCCCTTTTGATGCCATACCCCTCCCGGTCTCCTAAGACGCCCGAACCCCTGTGACAAGACAGTGCCATTCCATGCCCCTGCACCGTCCTCTACCCTGAGCGTCCTACCACGGACACAAGGCAGCGTGTCACCTGTAGCGCGACATCGCAGTCGCTAACCCATTTCCTACTGGCAGGTCACGGGCGTGGTCCTTCCCTTGGTCTTTTGCATTCTCCCCATCAGCTTCCCGAGCTGGAAACACTGGGATCTATGCAGGACAGCGTGAGGCTCTGGAACCTGATCTTGGGTCTAACAAAGCCACTAAGCTTAAAAGCAGACTCCATCTGGCCTGCCAAAGCCTTGCGGTGACAGGAAAGGGAAGGGAAGAGCGATGGCAGTTCTAGATACACTTTGCTGCTTTTGTTCTGAAAGCACGTGCTCCCCAGAGCGGGGCTGAGCTCTCTTTGAGAATGTAAACAAAAGGAGGCACAAGGTCACGGTTCCCTCTGGCCAGGATAAAGCAGAACTATAGCAGAGACACAAAGGAAATTAGCATGACCCTGTCTCTCTTAGAACCCTCTCCTCTGTACTGACCAAAGCTGTGTTCCCATGAGGTGGTCGTTTCCCCAAAGCACCTGCGCAGAAGCTCTATTAATTGGGTTCACCATTTTATTAATGGATTTGGTCTCTCAAAAGCCAAACCACACATACAGCAGCTTCTGTGGAAACAGTCCTAATTTTAAAACAATCCTATATCTGTTTGACCAATAGGGAAGCCCCCAAGATAAAATACAATAGGCATACAGGACAATGAAAACGGTATTGTGCAGACAACACACAACTCAAGCAATTGGCAAAGTGCTGTTGCCTGAAATATGCTTATAGAGGCATATTTTCCAACAATTGCCCTTGCATGGGGTCAGTCTCCCTCTGCCCCCACCCTAGGCAGTCTAAGTGGTTCTTGCTTAGCATGTGAACAGCAGGAGCCAATTCTGCACATTGAAAGGCTTTTCTCTTTCATAAACGTAGCAATGCTTCAACTTTCCGAATGAATCTTAGAAATCATTTTTAAAACGGGACAGGAGCGAGGATAGGTCCTTTCTGAAAACCGAGAAGCCGGAGGAACACAAATGAGCAGAGACCTCCACAGCCAAGAGGTCCAGGACCTTCTGAACCAGCACTTTGTCTTGAAGTCTTTGTACTGGATTTGGAGATGTGTGTGGAAGGTCCCACCCATGTGATGCATTTTTTTTTTTTTAATACAAGGTATGCCACACAAAAGTCTCATATTTCTATTAGTGTTGTGACAAGAGAGTATTAATCCTTCAAAACACTGATTATTTTAAAGCATTTATATCATCCTGCCCCACCCCCACACACACCTTTCTCCCTAGAGCAGATGTCTATTTCCATGGAAACCACAGCTAGAAATGGAGTAGACGTTAGAACTCATGTAGATTTTTTTCATCTTTTTAGCGATACCCCTTGGCTTCTGGGTTTGTGGTTAGATGTCTGCTCCTGTGACAAGAATTTCTCAAGATTCTTACCGTTGCTTAGGAGGACGGGGATAGGGGGGTGAGATTAAGGTTCCCCCTGGAATGACCTTGTGAATAAAGAGGTGCCTCCTGTGCTGTGAGGAAAACCTGTTCTGTAGGATGGAACAGGGTGGCTTCTCTGAAAGCCAGTTCTCACCAGTGTTCATAGATGGTCTCCAAAATTGGGAAGGGTAGCTAACGGCTTTGCTTCTTCACTTTGAGAAGGGCCACAACCTCCCTCTCCCCTAACACTAGCAAGATCCCCAACTTCTCCGAGAGGCAGTGAAGGGTTAATGTTTCTGTCTCGGGAGCTGCCTGTCTTTGCCTATGAGAATTATTTTTGCTTCTGCTCAGATGGTTTGGTCGGATTGCTCTGGGGCCGGCTGTGACTATGGATTAGCACCGAGTGAAGTCTAGATATGGCAGCTGTCCAGCTTATTTGATCTGTGTAGACAGCCAAAGGAGAGGACTTGAGGCTTCAAAGCCCAGCAAGGATGTCTACCCTGATGAAATACACCGCACCGGGCTCTTGTCAGATCTCAGCTATTCCCAGAGAGGCGACAGCCTTTGTTCATTGTTGCTTCTGAGGCCACAGAGGTTGTCTCCCACATAGGCGCCTCTGAGGTCCACTGCTGCTCCTGGGGCCTGTCCTCAGCCAAGGGGTGTCGTGGGAGAAGTTGTTTTTATTGTCACCGCTTTGTTCCCTTTGTCCCTAGCCCTCAGGACTGAGGCTCTAATGTGCCTTGTTCTGTTCAAATCCCATCTTTGAGAATATTTCACACATCAGTCTCTCTTATTGGGCAGAGTCAATGTCATGTCTTATTCAAGTGCATGATACAGGGCCTGATACATGGTGAGGGTCTGGAGGTTTATAGAGAAGGAAAGGTAAAACAGCCCTCTCTCTGGTCCTCAACTTCCTGTTAGATCTTCCATCTCAGGAGTGGTGTCTGAGATAATACACTGAAGCCCTGAGCACAGAGCATGGCTCTGCCTTGGTGCAGAGCATGCATTAGGCAACACTGCTGTAGAGAAGTTTCTTGATGCTAGAAGCTATTGAGTGAATGAAAACATGAATGAATGAATATTAGACTTTCACCTCTGGGTTGCAATTGTTCTTACTGGATTAAGACCTCCCATGGAATTACTTTATTTCTGAAACTATTTGTTTTCTCAGTGTGCTAAGGAACAACCAGAGCCTTGCACATGGTAGATGTTAGGGATGGTTTGGGGGTACTGTGTATTCAGACGCCGATTGCTGTGTCCAGAGATCTGGTTGCAGTCTGGATGTTGGCATTGTTGTGAGCTTTGGAGCATCTCCTGTCTCAATGATGTGTAAAGACTGTTTTCTATCACCTCTGATTGATTAGCTGGGAAGAAGAGCATAAGGCAAGACTTCTAATCCCAGTCAGGGGGTCCCTAGCAAAAAGAGAGGAAACAAGAGGAGAGGGACCATGAGGAGTAGCCATGACAGGGTCACCATGAAGGATTAGCCATGAGCAGGTGGCCAAGAGAGATAGAAGGAGAGAAGAGAGAGGAGGAAGGAAGATGGACCAGGAAGAGGAGATGGACCATAAGGAGTCATCATGAGGTCATGACCGGAAACAGCCAGGAGGTCACACATGGACTGAACTAGCCTGACAAGACTCAGATTCCAGGTAAAGGGCCATGTGGTAGGGAAGTAGGCAGCCATAGAAGGTTAGAAAAGATGAGTATCTGCCCCAGCATAATTCCTGCAGCTTGTTAATACATATATTAGGTCTCTGTGCCTTTTATTGGGAGCTAAAATGGGATAGAGCAGTTGTAGAAATGCCCCATTTTTTTGCTTTGCACTGCTGAGGGTCAAACCTAGGGCCTTCTGCACGAAGGCAAGCAATGAACACCCCAGCCTCACCATGGAGGGTGTCTGTGTGTGTGTGTGTTCACACATATACACATGTGCACACCTCTATGGCTCTATGACTCTCCTCTGTATCTTCTTGAGACACAGACTCTCAGTGAGTGAGAAGTTTCAGCTTTTCTGACTGGCTTTGCCAACCTGTCAATCTCTGCCCATCAATATTGAGTCACACACACACACACACACACACACACACACACACACACACACACACGGTTCCTTATGTAGGTACTGGAGACTCACAGGTTCTCATCCTTGTAGAGCAAATACTCTTACCCACTAAGCCATCTCTTCAACCCTCATGAAATACGTTTTTTAATTCAATTAATTTCTCATGTTCAATAGAAAACATCCATGTGATTTAAAAGAAACATAAGCTGGGTGGTGGTGGCTCACACCTTTAATCCCAGCACTTGGGAGGCAGAGACAGGCAGATTTCTGGGTTAGAGGCCAGCCTGGTCTACCAAGTGAGTTCCAGAACAGCCAGGGCTACACAGAGAAACCCTGTCTCGAAAAACCAAAAAAAAAAAAAAAAGAAAGAAAGAAAAAGAAAGAAACATGATGGCGTAAGGCTACATAGCTATAATCCCAGCACTCGGAATGCAGAGGCAGAAGAATTGCAAATGAGAGGTCAATCTGGGTATCTTAGCTAGATACTAAGACCACTGCAACTCTTTTTTTTTTCCCGTTCACTCCAGCCCAAAGGTTTATTTATTTATTACATGTAAGTACACTGTAGTTCTCTTCAGACACCCCATAGGAGGGCATCAGATCTCATTACAAATGGTTGTGAGCCACCATGTGGTTACTGGGATTTGAACTCAGGACCTCCGGAAGAGCAGTTAGTGCTCTTAACCACTGAGCCATCTCACCAGCCCCCACAGCAACTCTTATAAAGGAAAACATCTAATTGGGGTTGGCTTACAGTTGAGAAGTTTAGTCCGTTATTGTCATGGAGGGAAGCATGGCAGCATGCAGGCAGACACAGTACTGGAGAAGGAGCTGAGAGTTCTACATCTGGACTGGCAGGTAGCAGGAAGAGAGAGTGAGCCACTAGGCATGGCTTGATCTTCTGAAACCTTAAAACCCATCCCACAGTGACACACTTCCTCCCACAAGGCCACACCTCCAATAATTTTCATCAAACCACCACACTCGCCTAATACTGAGATCTTTTCTCAAAGAAAAGGGAGGGTCCCTGGAGAGATAGATGGCTTTACAGTTAAGAGCATTGGATGCTTTTGCAAAGGACCCAGGTTCAGTTCCCAGCACCTGCATGGCAGCTAACAACCATTTATAACATCAGTTCTGGAAATCTGAGGCCGTCCTGTGGCTGCTGTGGCATTGCATGCAGGCGACCATGCAGGCAAAACAGCAACACATAAAGAATATTTTAGGGGGAGGGCAGATAGGACTGGCAAGATGGCTCAGGAGATAAAGGCACTTGTCATGGAGTCTGACGACCTGAGTTCAGTTCCCAGGACCTACACAATAGAAAGAACCGAGTCTCAGAAACTGCCCTCTGATACACATAACCGTGAACGCGTGTGCATACTCACAAACTAAATGTTGTACATTTTAAGTATAAAAATATCTCCTTTTCAGCTGGGTGGTGGTAACACACACATTTAATCTGAGCACTTGGGAGTCAGAGGCAGGAGGATCTCTGTAGTTTGAGGCCAGCCTGGTCTTCAGAGTGAGTTCCAGAACAGTCAAGGCTACACAGAAAAACCCTGTATCACAACAAAAAAATCTCTCCTCTTCCAGGCCAGCCTGGTCTACATAGAGAGTTCCAGGACACCTAGTACTATAGAGAGAGACCCTGTCTCAAAATAAGTAAGTAAGTAAGTAAGTAAATAAATCTCTCTTACTTTTTTGATCTCTAGCTGCCAATTTCTTCATCTTCCTCTCTGCGCACAGTAATCAGCTTCCTATATATTCTGAGTGTCTATAGGATCAGAAGCAAATTTATAGACTCGTGTTCCTGACCGTTTCCATCCGTGACCATAGTAGTCTGCCGAGACTCTTCTGCATTTAAACTGCTTAGTTCTCACTTCATATGTGTCAGGATCTTACCACTGTTTCTACATCTAACATGTCCATAATCCACAGTGTGACTAGCCCATGACCTAGTTAAGCCGTGTTCACTCCAGAGCCCCCAGGTCATCCCTAGCAACATGCTATTTCAAACAATTCTGTGGCCAAGGACTCTGTCCACCTGGCGTTTCTCACATAGGTGAGCCTATCTGCAAAAGACGTGATATTTCAGGGTCAAAGGACAAGCCCAGTTAGCATTTGAATAGTGCCAAATTGCCCGCCACCGCAAGTGGTACCAACTCAGCAGTTACCATTTGGGATTTTAATTCATTTTCTCAATTCATTCAAGAGTGATTTGAAAGGCTTTGTCTCTGGAAATTTCAGGCTCCAGGGAAAGAAGAGGGAGGAGAAATCCCACTGAAGATGTGGCTGTCAGTTCTTCGAGTATATTAATAACCCACATAAAGGCTTGGCGAGCAGCCGCTGAGCTCAGAACGACTCAGGTTTACTGATTGTCTCAGTAAGTGTGTGCAAGTAAGTGTCTGCAGTTGTCACCCAGAGGGCGGAAGCTTTGTAAAGTCAGAGTCTGACTGAGATTGTGTATGTGTGTGTGTGTGTAGCACCCTGGAGCTTATACAGATGCATAACCATCCCTGAATATTCATTCCACCTGGGTATGGGTTTACCCTGGCTCTGTGCAGTGATGGAGGCCTGAGATAAGGAATGGTTATCCTTATCCACTGGAGTGGACCTCCTTGAAGGACCACTGTGGTCTCTGTGACACCACCAGAGGCCATGCTAGTGTCTGTGGCCCAGGTTACTGCTCCAAGCTGAGATCCATGTGAGCCTATGTAGTCTGTGCCTCTGACTGAAGCCTTGGTGATAGCCTCTGCCTTTGCTGCCTGGGCAGGTGGGGGTAGGCGTGACGTGAGTGGCCTGTATATCCACCCGAAGCCATGTTGAAGCTCATGGCCCATGCTGCTGCTGAGACCATGAGTGGCTCAGTTTGTAAGCATGTCTTATTCTCTGCTCTAAGTGTCGTTTCAGAAGCTTACCGCCTCCCTCTGCTAACCTAGGGCCTAGTTCTGCAAACTTCTAGCCTCTGTACAATCTTATCTAGGCCTAGAATGTTATAAGCCTCTGAGACGTGCTGCCTAGCAAGCTCACTCTTTCTTGTCCTTTCTAAGGTCTGACTGGTTGGTTCAACTCAACTGTTCTGGCTCAAACTGCTCACCAAGCCGACTGGTTCCATCTGACTTCCTTCCCAGCCTCTGATTTTTTGCTCTGTTCAGCCTCGAACTAACTCTGTCAATCTGTTCTAATCTGCTCCTTCTCAATCTCTGGCTTATTCTGTCTCTGTACAACTGTCCCAGTAAAACTGCCTCCTCTCTCTCCAGTGCCCCTCAAGTAGCTTCCCTTTCCTCTCTCTTCTTGTAAGAGCTGGGCATAGCCTATTCTGTCAAGTCTGTCTGATTTGTCACTTCGTCTGCCACTCAATTAGACATCACTTTTAAACACCGGGTGCTTTGTACTACAAACTAATTTTACCTTCATTGTTTGGGATTGAAGGTATGTGTGCAAAGGGCTGAGCCACACCACAACTAGAAACAGGTTTTTGTTTGTTTGTTTTTCAGTAAATAACACAATCTCAGGATTCACGGTATAACCAAGTATCCTGCAACAGTCAAGGGCCTTGTTATTACCCAAGGGTATGCGATGTCTGAGGTCCTGCTGCAGCCTGAATTCATGCTGATGTCCACAAGCCATACTGCCACAGGGGCCTTACTGATCAAAGTCATGTGGATGTGGGGGTAGGGGGAGGTCTGTGCTGTTTGTCACCAGAAACCATGTGGAAGCCCATGACCTATGCTCTCGCTGACCGTAAGGAGCGAGGAAGTTACTTTTTCAATGTTTATCAGTGACCACAAGGGTATAGCTGAGGAAGAGGGACCTGGAAGGCTTCTGTGACAACCCCTACCCTTCCCCAGACCCCTCAGAAGTAACAGCCTAAACAGGAAGCCATCAAAGAGAACTCTTTAAAGCGTGCGATAAGGACGCAGACGGTGTGCAGCTTTCCGCCACTGAGAGCCGCCGGCAGGGTGCGTGGGAGGGGAAGGTCTCAGTTCTATTTAAGGGGCAGACCACTGAGAGTTTGACCATGCTCCAGTGAGTATACAGATAACACAAAGCAGACTTGTCTGTTTTCTTTTTTTCTAGGTTTAAAAATCTATTTGGAGTGTGAGAGGTCACAAGAATGGGGGGGCAGATATGGAAGGACTGGAAGTGTGATTGAGGTGCATGATGGGAAATTCCAGAAGACTCAATTAAAAATTGCTCTTCCAGGGGATCCAGGTTCAATTCCCAGCACTCACATGGCAGCTTACAACCATCTATAACTCCAGCTCCAGGGATCTGACTTTTTTTTTTTTTTTTTTGGCTTTCTTGGGCACCAAGGACACAAGTCATGCACATTTATACATGCCAAGAAAACAACTACACATATAAGATAAATAAATAATATTTTTTCATTTAAATTTTAAAATAGAGGCTGGAAAGATCACTCAGGGGTTAAGAGCACTTACTGTTCTCGCAGTCGTTCAAGGTAATCACAGTAGACATTTCTCAACTGCCTGTAACTCCAGCCCCAGGGGAGCCAGCACCCTCCTCTGGCTCCACAGACACCTGCACTGTTACATACACACCCTTCCTCCCCCCCCCCCCCAATGTTGATCATGATCAGGAGCTGGGCATGGTAGTACACATCTTTCAACCTAGCACTTGGAAGCTAAGGTAGGTTGAGAGTGAATTCAGGCCCAGCCTGGTCTACATAGACAATTTCAGGATGCTTAGGGCTACACAGGGAGACTGTTTCAAAGAATCAAAAAAGGAAAGAAAAGACAGACAGACAGATAGACAGACAGGAAAGGAAGGAAGGGAGGGAGGGAGGGAGGAAGGAAGGAAGGGAGGAAGGAAGGAAGGACACCACACACATATACATACAATTTTTTGTGTCTTTTAGGGGAAGGAGATGGGGGGGTTGTTTGGTTTTTTGTTTTGTAGAGACAGGGTTTCTCTGTGTAGCCTTGACTGTCTTGGAACTCACTCTATAAACTAGGCTGGCCTGGAACTCAGAGATCCACTTGCCTCTGGCTCCTGGGTGCTAGGATTAAAGGTGTGTGCCACCACCACCCATCCACCTCAAACTTTTTTAAAGAAAGAATTCTCAACTCAAAATCTGTCTCTCTAGGCTGTGTAGAAGTGAGAGGGCAGAACATGCAATTTAAGAACTGGTTTGCAGCCTTGATCTGTGACTGAGATACTGGAACATATGGTGTGGGGGCTTTTCTCTTCTACCTCTGCCCTGCCTTGGCATCGGATCGACTGAGCTTACATCACTGGTCCAACTAGGCCATTTGGAAATAGCAGAGCTTCATTCTAGTCTGGCTCTGTCACTCTGTGTTGTCCTAATGGCTCTCCTATTCTTTACAGAGCAGGGGTGTGGTCAGAGAACTGGAGACATTTGCCCAGGGTCCCAAGGTATCACAGAGGACCTTCTCATCCTGTGTTCCACACAATCCTCCTGATCCTGTTCGCCATGGGTGTGACTGCCCCATCTCCTCATCAGTGACAAGCCCATGAAGCTCCTGGACCTCAGCGGTTGATATCAGGATCACACAGAATAATAAATGACACGTATCCAAACTAGGACATCTGCCTTAGTGCAGCGCTGTTAACTGAATGGCTGGCTTGAACTGCCTCTTCCATCTTCCCGTTGGGGTCTTTTTTTTCTTCCTGTTCCAAGTTCTAATTCAGGACACCGTCTTGCGTGGAGAGTCTTGCCGCCTCAGTTGGTGCCATTTCTGTAATGCGGTAGCTGAGCGAATGCATTCCACCCCTTCCTCCAACCAGTCCTCTCCAAACGAGCAAAATACAAACAAGAAGTGAGCAGTGTGAACTGGTGGTGGCTGTGCCTGGGATCCCCGCATTCGAGAAGCCCCAGGCTTGGACTTTGGGCCAACCTGAGGTACAGGTGAGACCTTGTCTCCAAATGGAGAGAGGGAGAGAGAAGGTACAGGAGTAATAAGATGGGAGATGGACCCTCTCGCCTCTGCTGGGCTTCATCAAATTCCTTTTGAATTTATTCACTTATTTGAGACACGGTCTCATGTAGCCCAGGCTAGCCTTAAACATCTAATTTTCCTATCCTGTGTGCCCAGTGCCAGATCAAGCATGTGCCCCCACACTCAGCAATTTTTTTTGTTGTTTTAGATCAGTCCCCTTCTCTATTTTTATTTCTGTTTGTTTCCTTCTGGGACAGAGTCTCCTGTAAATAGTCTTGCCTTAATTCACTAGGTGGCTGCGGATCACCTTGCTTTTCTGATCTTCCTGCCTCTACTTCCCAAGTGCTAGGACTGCAGGCAAAGCCGGGCGGTGGTGGTGCACACCTTTAATCCCAGCACTTGGGAGGCAGAGGCAGGCGGATTTCTGAGTTCGAGGCTAGCCTGGTCTACAGAGTGAGTTCCAGGACAGCCAGGGCTACACAGAGAAACCCTGTCTCGAAAAACCAAAAAAAAAAAAAACAAAAAAAAAAAAAACAAAAAAGAAAAAGGACTGCAGGCAAGTGCTGATGCACTGGGTTTATGTGGTACAGGGATAGAAACCAGGGCGTGGCCATGCTGGTCAGGTGCTCTCCAAGGGAACCACATCCCCAGGGCCTAGTCTGCCTCTCCAATGGGCTCTTGTGCGTCTGAACACAGGGCTAAGGGGTATCACCAGGTTCTTTGAATTCATTATATTTCAGGGCTATCCACAGCCTCTCACAGGAAACATGTCCTGTCCCCATGGGCTTCCAAAGCGGTCAGTGTCATCAGGAGTCTCAGTAATTCAGGAAGACTGAGGTTACAGCTGTCACCAGAAGTTAAAAGCAGGCTGCTGAGATCACACGCCTTCCAGGCTGGGTGGACATCGACACTGGGTGGAATTCAAACTAGAAAGGCCTGGAGGTGGCTGGGGTGTCAAATGGAGAGGTAGAGATGTTGAATAACAAGAAAGAATAACAGGTCTTTCCTCCGAGACTTGTCCTGGTGAAGCATGGCCTACATCCACAGACAGCAACAGTCACTCACAGTTGGTGCAGGCTAATCACTTCAGCAGACTCAGGTGTGCCGGCCAAGAGCCCAGTGGAGTCACCAGGACAGAGCAGCCAATAAGAAGCCTAGGGTAAGGAAAGGACACAACACATAGATGGGATGGGGATGGGGAGGGGCTAACCTTCTCTGGGCTGTCTTAAGAAAAAGTGCCTCAAACTGGGGGGAGGGGGAGCTTCAGTAAACGTACCAGCTCAGTGTCCTAGGGCTGGAAACCTGAGGTCATGGCATTGCAGGGCTGGTTCCTTTTTTTTTTTTTTTTAAAGATTTATTTATTATATGTAAGTACACTGAAGCTGTCTTCAGACACCCATATGAGGGCATCAGATCTCATTGTAGATGGTTGTGAGCCACCATGTGGTTGCTGGGATTTGAACTCATGACCTCTTGAAGAGCAGTCAGTGCTCTTAACCACTGAGCCATCTCTCTAGCCCATGGGCTGGTTCCTTCTAAGGTTGAATATATTTCAATCCTCTCTTGGCTTCTGGTGCCTCTGCTATAGGTTGGTTGAACACCAAGTTCTATAAGTTGATCGACACACCAAGTTCTCCCTTGGTCTTTGCCTCAGTTTCCCCTTCTGTGCTAGTCTCATGGTCCACAAACGCCCTGCTGACCCAGACAGCAGTAGTGCTCGATTGGTGCCCAGCTTGATGACCTCATCCTGACCTGATCATCCACTATGACTCATTTTCCAGATAAGGCCACAAGGATGGGGGATGGGAGACTCAGGGCTACATCTTTTAGGGGGTCACGATTCAACCCAAAGTGGAGGGCTTCACTCAGTCTCGGTGATGCCTATCCTGACTGACATCTAATCAACCAGAAGTAAACGTTTCAGCTGAAAGTGGCTACAGATACCCCCAAGGGTCTTTCTAAGCTCTGACAATCGCCTGGTGTCTATGAGATGGATCAAAGGCTAACTTTTCCCATAGCACATGGTCCGGTCCATAGTCCAACCCTTGTTCAGCCTGAGGATCCTTCTCTGTGGCCCCATTACAGTAACAACCCTGTCTGCATATTCACCAGCCATGTCCCAGCCATGACACCACTGCCCTTTGTCCCCCTCTGGGCCTTGGTGACTCTCCCTGCCTGACTTGCTGTGATGACTCCAGCCTACGGAGAAGTCCCTGGCCATCTTTCAAAGGCTTCTTCATTGTCATCACCTTTGCGAAGCCTTCCCTGGCCACCCGATCCCTCAAGTAGGCCTCTTCCTTCTGTAGGCCTCTGCCACACCCCAAAATTCTCTCGACTGTCAGACCACACGGTCTGTTTGTAGTTAACTACACGTCTGCCTGGACTGTGGGCTTGCTGCTGGACTCCATTGTTGGTCTGGAACACTGAATGCCACTTCTGACACATGCCATGTACTCAATAGACTGCACATGCATATTCAAGAAAAATGAAAGGTGTATGTACTGTCTATGCTGCTAATTTGTAAATGTTAGCCTAACTTAATAAAAGTTAAATCCTAACTTGTAAATGCAGCCTAGGTTTATGCTCTGGACTGGTTCATCGGCTTCTACCCTATACCTCTCGTCTCCAAAACAAATGTGTCCTGGATGGACTCCAGTCTTCCTCCTGTCTTCTAGCCTGCTTTTCTCATCACCCCGGGTATCACATCCCCCAGGCACAAGAAGGCAGCTTATATAATTATTTTCTGTGCCTCCCCCCACTCTAGGCTTAAATGTGAGATTCACTGGAATAGGAGCTCTGTCTACCTTTCGTTACAGGACATCGCCCAGGTTCTTAATACATGTTTGGTGTCCGAAAAACTTAAGTGGATTAGGGGTTCAGAGCATTGTGGTTGATAGTGTGGGCTCTGGGGGTTCCAGGGAATGGAAGAAGATAAGCCGAGTGGGAGTGAATGGTTAAAATTGTCAAAGAATAAATTTGGAAGTTCTTCTTGATATGGGGGCGAGATGGCTCAGTGGTTAACAGCACTTTGTGCTTTTCTTGAAGACCTAGGTTCAATTCCCAGCACCCACATGGTGGTTTGCAGTCATCCTCAACTCCAGCTCCAGAGCATCCGAGAGCTCCTTTTGGTTTCTGTGGGCATCGTACAAACACACTGCGCAGTGATACATTCAGGTAAAACACCCACACAACAGAAAAACAAATGCATTTTCAGGGTAAATGTGTGAGGCTGGGAGACAAGTAAGTGTGCACAGTATTAGCCTGAGTCTGAGTCCCAGGATCCATCAATACAAGCTGGACGAGTGGCTGGGCACGCTGCGGCACACTTTTAATCCCAGCACTCAGGAGGCAAAGGTAGGTGAATCTCTGTGAGTTTGAAGCCAGCCTGGTCTACAGAGAGAGTTCCAGAACAGCCAGAGCTACATAATAGAGATACCTTGTCTCAAAACAAAGAAGAACCAGTACAAAAAGACCTGGACAGGTGCTTGTAGTCCTCCCAGTTGAGAGGGCAGAGACAGAAGGATCCCTGAGACTTATTGGCCAGCCAGCTTAGCCTAATCCTCCTGCCCCAGGTCCTAGGAGCTCTGTCTCAAAAAAATCAAGTGGATTCTTCCTGAGGTTGCCTGAGGTTGACATCTGTCTTCCATGCACACTCACAGACTTGCACGCACCAGCACATGCGCATAAACACACACACCAAAAATGGAAACAATTATACCTTGAAAGGAAGTGAACCATCTTAGATGGTGTTAATATGTCTTTCTTCGCCAAGGATTTAACATGTCCTGAGCTTTCTGAAGTGGTTGAGAAATTGCATTTGATTTATCTTGTGACATTAAAAAAAAATAAAAAGTAAACAAAAGACTTTGGAATCACAGTCTCTAAGTTGAAATCCTGCTTCTGTCTCCCTCGATAGGAGCAAACAAAACCCCCCAAATGTATCAGATGGCACCAGAGAACTCACCCCAGAGAGGAGCTCAACTCTGTAGATCTGATCTGTCTGTCCATTCAACAGAGAGGTATCAGGTTCAGAAGTCAAATCCTAAGGAGGCCACAGTAGATAAACCATCAGCTCAGAGCACAGAGAACAGCCAGCCCTAAACCCAAAGCAGGGAAAGCCCCTGGGGGAGGGGAGGGCCTAAAGAGACAGGAAGGAAGTTTGCAGGCAGAGGCAGGGGGACAGGGTGCTGGAAAGAGCAAACAGTAAGCCTGGCACAGCCGGGGAAGCTAGGAGTTTGCCCTGATTCAAGTGGAAGGCAGGTACTCTGACCTTGAGAACAGGGTGGGATCTGGGGCAGAAGCATCTAGGTCAGGTTTAGGAGGAGGAGTGGAATCTCAGGGCTGTTAGGCCAGAGAATCATCTCAACAGCTCGAGTGTTTTCTTTATAAACGTACAGCTTAGAATCCCCGAAGTAATCTGTAACTGACTTGCCTTCTGAAATTTTATTTATTTATTTTGGAAGAGCCAGAGTTGGAACCCAGGACCCGGCACGTGCAGAGACAGCCACTGTTAGGACTACTGTATTGCTCTCTTGTTCTTTCTGTTTTAAAAGATAATATTTATGGGGTTGGGGATTTAGCTCAGTGGTAGAGCGCTTGCCTAGCAAGCGCAAGGCCCTGGGTTCGGTCCTCAGCTCTGAAAAAAAAAAAAAGATAATATTTATATGTTTGAATACAATCATAGAAAACTCAGAGATTTGTTTGCTATGTTGCAAAACTTATGTTATGTAAACGCCTCGTTCTGCATTCTTTTACCTTTAATGCATTTTAAGCTCTCCTCTCCTCTGCACCTGTCTAGCTTGGTGCATCCAGCTCACTCTAGTAACCCAGAGCCCACACAGACTGCAGCGTACTTACACATTCCATTGCTGGCCCTGAACTGTATCAAAGGTTTGCCTTTAGGTGGAGTCTAAAAAGGACAGACTTCCTGAATGCACATATTTTACTAGGTTAAAGAGAAAAGTAGAGCAGGATGGTGGCGGTGGGTGCCTTTAATCCCAGCACTCAGGAGGCAGAGGCCAGTGGATCTCTGAGTTCGAGGCCAGCCTGATCTACAGAGTGAGTTCCAGGACTACACATAGATACCCTGTCACAAAAAACAAAAAACAAAAAAACCAAAACAACAACAACAACAACAAAAACCAAACACGGCAGGCGTGCTATGAATATTTTCAGTTTTATTAGGTGAAGACAAATCGAGCTAGTCTATCGTCCCCCAAACTCCCTGCTTCACCCATTTCTGCCCTTGTCTAGCTTTAATCCTTCCCTTCCCTTCAACAGATGAAAAGACTAAGACGTAGAGGCATGCGCAGTTAGGAACATAACCCAGCCCAAGCCTCAATGTCAGTCAGTGCCTTCCCACAGCATCACCCCTACCACACAGGTGGGGCCACGTGAGGAGCAGCGTGCGGTTGGCCGCTGCTCTCCCTGGAAAATCAAGTCCGTAGAGAAAGGAAGGCGAGGGGCGGGGAGGGCGGGGAGGGCATGGCTACGATGCTTCAACATGGTGACGACACTACGAGTGGAAATTTTTTGCAAATCCGCCCAAAAAAAGGCTTCGCTCTGTTCCTTGGAGCTGCTCCCAAGCCACCTGCAGCGCGCACAGCTGCACACTGGCGTTGTCCTTGGCCGGTCCCCAGCGGGGCGAGGGTGGGAGGGCAGTGGCGTCTCCGCGGCTGACTTCAGGGCACAGTAGCTGGGTGCTGGGAGCCGGAGCCCGAGGCGCAATGGACTCCAGAGTCGTCCTCAGGGACCGTCCGGAATGCAAGCGCAGGTGCGAGCCCGGCTGCAGCACCCAGCATGCAGCACCCAGTACCCAGCACGCAGCACTCAGCACGCTGATGACAGGCCCTTTCATGACTTGGTCAGCCCGGGAAAGTCCTGCCAAAGCTCTCTGGCCCTCGGGTGGTGGGGCTGCGGTGTTCACCCCCCGGGCTGTTAGCCAGCTATCGGCACCCTGCAGTGCCACAAAGGCCAGCGCCAGCATTTGAAAGAACAAAGCCGCCGGCCCCGCCCAGCCGCCTTTTCCGAGCCAGGAAGCCTCCTGTCCTTTGGTCTTAGGTTTGACTCGGGCAACAGCCACCATTTGAGACCTTGCTGGGGTGAGCTGAGTGTATGTCACTATCCCGGCCGCATTGTACTAAGGCATTATGAGTTCTCTAGAAATCCCAAACCAAGGTCACACGGAAACAGTGGTAAAACTGAGATAAGAGAATTCTCCCAGAAACCGACTTTAAAATAATAGTTTTGTTTGGTGTTTTGCAGACAGGATCTCTTGTAGCCCAGGTTGGACTCAAATTCATTAGGTAGCTGAGGCTGGCCTGGATCTCCTAGATTCCCTTCCCGCTGCTTCCAAGTGCTGGGATTACAAGTGTGTGTCACCATATTTTAAGATTTAAAAACTGGCCACATATGTTTTAAAAAGCTTGCTTTTGCTACTCTTTAAACTGATCCTTTTCAAAAAGACTATTGAGGACAGATACTGTGCAAATAGCCAAGCTGCCTCCCTCCCCACCTCCCAACCCCGGACTCAAAGGGAAACAGCAAACAGGTGTGAGGAGGCAAACAGGCGTGTCCAGGCTGGCCGTTTGTATGAAGAGCTTCTAACCTAATCTAAAGACGAAGTGCTCAGTTGTCAAGAGAAGGCGACGGCGGCCAATCCCTGGGACTCAGTTCCACTTACAGGAAGGTATTGCTCAGATGTGTGTGGACTGGCTTCTGAGTAATGATACTTATTACTGCACTGGCTCAAAGCTTACAGATGGGGGGAAAAAACCTTAAACATATCAATAGAATTGATTGATTTAATTAGGACACATCCATTTAAAGGAATTCTCTGCAACTTTTTTTTTCTTTTAGAAAATCTGGTAAGTCTCAGAAACAGACTAACCAATAATGTAGTGAAAAGCTGTCAAAATGTGTCTCTGATTCGCTGCTTCTTCCATATGACAAAGGAGGACGTGCTCATAGTTTTCCCGTTAAATATCATACACAAAGCTGGGTGTGGCCCTATGTGTCTCAGTGTTTAGGAGGCTGAGGCCCGTGGATTGCTAGTCCCAGGCCAGTCTGGGTTGCACATTGTGACCTCTACAAATAAAAACATCACCAAGAAGATTTCATTCTGTAACCCTAGGTTGCTTTGGGATTCTGTCCCATGTGCATGAATTAGCAATGCAGAATTCAACTTGAAAAATAGATTTGCTAAAATCTCTGGGTTTGGGAACCAGTACTACTTCTTTGGGGAGTGTCGCTTAAGAAAATCCTTGGAATGAGGACAATGATATTTAAAGAAAAATCTCTGAGATCTTATAGTAGAAAACAGTGTAGGGCTACTTAAAGATCAACAATGGAGGGATGGGACTTAAAACCTACGGTATGTGCATAAAATGTCCATCATAATATCATAAAAAGAGTGTTTAGACAAAGGCTTTAGGGATGGGGGAAAATGCTCACAAGGTTAGTAAAGGCTGGTTAGGAAATGGTGTGGTCTGACTGGACCACCATACCAATAACCACATAAACGAATAGGGCTGTCAGGCGGCTCAGAGGTAAAGAACGGTAAAATTGCTTGCTCCAGAAGCCTATTTAGATCCCTGGAACCCACCAAAGGGGGAAGGAGAGGATAAACTCCATGCTACAGGGTTCTCCACACACACGGGGGAGGGGGAGGAGGATGGATGGGGGATGGAGGGTGGGGTGGAAGGAGGAGAAGGGAGGGAGAGAAATAACAAATTTAAATAAATAACTGAAAGAAAACATGCCCCAAACTTGTAAACAGTTTGTGACTGCTGGATAAAGAGAGACGGTGATTTTTCTCTCCCTGCATAGTTGTCTTTTTTTTTTTTTTTTTTGCAATGGACATCTTTGTCTTGGATAATTCAAGAAGACAAAAACAAAAAGCTTAAAAATAAATGCCCGTGGTATTTAGGAGAATTAGATACCACAGACATGTTACCCCAGCAATACCACATCTAGAAAGCCCCCCTCCCCATGGTCCCAGCTGTGTGAGTGTCCAAAGCATTATTATTCATATTAACAAAAGACTATAAATAGCCCGTGACTCCTACCCGTGATGTAAACATCGCGAGTGTGTAATACAGAGTGTGGGCTGGCAGTTGCTGGAGGACTTAACTGTGAGAAACATCACGGTGGGGAAAGCTGCAGGACAAAGCAATGTGGTGGCCGCGCACGCTAACGAAAGAAAAACCGTGTCTCTAGGATGACATGACATTGTTAATGGCCAGAGGAGCAAGGGGACAACAAAGGCCAGTTTATCGCTAGTGTCTGCATCCTTTATAAAAAGGGGTTCTTGGGCCAGCAGCACAGTTCAACAGGTAAAGACGCTTGCTGCCAAGGTTGATGGCCTCGGTTTGATCCCTGGGAACCAACATGGTAGAGAGAGAGAACCAATTTCTGCAAGTTGCTCTTTAATTTCCAGACATTCGCTGACTGTGACACACACACACACACACACACACACACTTTTTAATTAAAAAATGCTCTGTTATCATTTGTGTAATTTATAAATAATAGTAATATGGGGGAGGCGGTGAAAATACAGAGAAAGATCTATCTGAAAGAGAATTCATCATGGTTTCCACATTAAAAGGGCAGTGGGATCTGAAGTGATGGTTCTGTCTCATTGCCTTTGTGTTTTGGGGCACAGGTTTGTTTCTTACATAACGTCCCTGTCTGTGCTACCTCCTGATTAAAGCCGCTGCCGGCTGCAAAGGAAGTCCAGGCGCAGCTCTGCCTTTCTCTGTCCTCTCTTGCTCTTCCACAAGCCGGCTCCGTTCTCTTACATAAGGACCCTGCTCACATGCACAGCTCAGAAGCTCAAAGCCCCAGATGATACCAGCCCCGCATCTCCCTTCACGGAATAAGATGAAAGCTTGGTGCTGGCAGCTGCTCTGGAAAGAGGACCAACGACTTGGATCCCAGGCCCCTCCCCTCCCGCCTGGGGTTTCCTGAGATAACCTGTAGGGGAGGTGGGGAGCTTGGCCTGCAAGGTCCCGGCCTGAAGGATGCCAGCCAGGCTGCAAATTAATGATATCGGTGTAGCATCAAACGAGGGGACAATAAACCCTGTCACTTGCCATTTGCCTGTGGGCTCAGCTTCAGCTAGCTCTGTACCCAGACAAAGGCTGCTCACAGACTCTGTGGCTAGCCAGGTTTTCCAGGGAGAAAGTGACAGAAAGCTGGGCCAAATTGGCCTCTAGTGACTAACACATTGGTATCCACATCCAAGGACGTGATCCCTTCCTGGAGGTCACTGAGAAACCCTCCCAGGGCCACAAGCCTCAGTGCTAGAAGGTCTTGTTTGCTCCCAAAAGCTTAACAGAATGGGCGTTGGCCTAGAGACAAGAAACTGGGGTTTGTCCTGTCTCTTCTTTTGTGACTTGGCAACTGTGGAGGGCCTGAAAGGCCGAAAGTTGGGGACAGACAGGGTCTCGGCATCCAGGAAGAAAGGAGGGTATACCCCCTCCCCCACCACGGGTGTCTCCGGATCCTAGATGTAGAAGCTGCAGGTTGTTCTTCCCTAGCAGCTGCTGCCTGTCGGTTTCCATGGCAACCAGGCCAAAAGACTAATTTGCTGGGGTCCCAGTTCTGGATCTTACCTTGGAGCTGGGTTTTCAACCTGTCTTTCTAGAAGCCAGGCCCATAGCCACTCCCTGGAGCCTCTGTCAGCATCCTCCCTGCCACTTTGTGGGGACAGCAGGCTCAGCGCCAGCCAGAAAGACATTCCCTGTATCTCTCCACAGTATTGCCTCCTCAGGAAAGACAAAGAGCGAGGTCCCGCTAGCCTTCTCATTGATGATTTGTGTTTGCGAGAGTCTCCCACCCCCACCCCTCTCCCTGGATGCTCTGGGTTACTGAGTTGAGGTCTGTAAGGACATATGATTTAGGGAACAGGTCGCATGCCAGGAGGTCACTCAATCCCTCCCCCCCACCCCCCCACCCTGTGCCCCCTACCCCTTCCACTCCCTCAGGCTCCTCTGGATCTTATTGGCCTAGGGCTGGATCCAGAAATCCTGCTGTGTCCGGTCTGGCTTTAAGAAGAGAAGACTTCAACAAAACAAAACAAAGCAAAACAAAAACCCAGGAGACTGTCACCTGCCCCCAGATGTCATGGAAAGTCAGATAGGTGTCAGGGACTCATGGATCTCCCTTGGACATGATATAATGTGTCTACTTGTGTCAGTTTCTTCTGGGGCTGTTTTTTAACCACACAGCTAGGTTTCCTGAGGAACGACTTCGGACTCCTAGTCTTTCTGCCTTAGCCTCCCACCGGCTGGGATAAGAGGCGTGCAGCTCTTTCTACACTTCACAGCTCCCTGGACATCTCAAGGAAGACAGCTCTCCGTCTAAAAGGTCATCCACCAATAGCCAGGTAGCCTGGGCTACGTGGCAAGATCCTGTCTCAAAACAAACAGGCCTCATATCCATTCATCATAATTATTGTTTGTTTAGATCTGCTCCCTCCTCCCTTTGAGTTCCTGGGAGCCTGTGGGTATCCTCAGTCCCTGAGAAAATAACAGTGTCTGGTCCAGGGGCGGGATTCTCTCAGGGCTTCTCCAGCGAGGCAGAAACGACTAACTGAAAAAAGGAAAGTATCGGGCTGACGGCTCTGAGTGCCATCTTGGATGAAGATATCCAGACTCCTTCATGTCATGTGATGCCTCAAGAGCCCTTGAGGTCATGTGATGCTCTCGACAGTTCCAAAGTGCTTCTGACTTTGTTAGTTTTATTTGCGTCTCACAACAACCAAGAGGTACACAAAGACAGGAAGCCTATGCCCTTTCTCTTTTGGCGGGGGTAGGGATGGGGGGCTTGGGGGCAGTAAGGGGGAGGAGTGAGCTAGAGTCTTGCCATGTAGTCTAGACCTTGAACTGACGACCCTTAGTCTCCAGGTGCTGGGAACACACACACACACACACACACACACACACACCACTACAGCCAGCTACCCATTTGATTATGTTTTCTTTCTCTGAGCCTCAGTTTCCCGAGCCCACTTCACGGAACTGTTATAGAATCTGTGGGGATCCAGGGTCAGAAGGGCTTGGTACCCTGTTAATGGCACCAGGGAACGGTGAGGTTCACATTGTGGGGAGGAAAAGCTCCAGGGTTTACCCCCAACCCCCCCCCCCGCCCTGATTGCCAGCCGAGGGAGGGTAGAGTTCACTTCAACCTAAACCAGCAAGAAGGTTTGCCTGTGCTCACAGAAAGGACCCAGCTGTTCCAGCTTACAGATCCAGGAGTTCTCCCCCAGCAGGCAGGAAGACATATACCGGTATTCCCTAGCTATGGACTAGGCAGTCCCCTCCAGCCGACACCACTGCCAATGAGCCCTGTGTGCCATGCGGTCTTACCTACCCGAGCCACAAGCCAGTGTGAGGATCCTGTCTTAGTCACATCGGCTCTCTAGGGGCTGGCCCGGGGTTGATATACTATAGGCATTTACAAGGTAGTATGACTACTGTTTAGTGTGTCCTGTGTTAGACCCTGTCAGACATGGTCCCACGTATCTAAGGCTAGCCTTGAACTCAACACGTAGCTGATAATGACTTTGAACTAACCCTTCTGCCTCTATCTCCTAAAAGCTGGGGTTACGGGTGTGCACTGCCGTGCTGTGTTTATTCATCGGTGGGGGTGGGGGTGAAACCCAGGGCTTTGAGCACACCAAACGTCTTTAAGCTTTTTGACAACTCCAAAGGGTAGAAACACTGGGGGTTAAGAACTCTACCCCTGGGCTACATCTGAGTCCTGGAAATAGAAAGTAAGAGGCCTTTCCATTTTATGAGACCAGTTCAGAAAGACAAAAAATCAGATTCAAGGTAGCCAGTAGACAACAAGTTCAAGGTTGGCCAAAGGTATCTTCAGAGACTGTGTGCTGGATGTTTCCCTTAGCTGGCCACTGCCATCTGCCTCCATGGCCAGACTGCAGCTCAGGCTGAGGCAGAGGGAGCCTGGCATTCCGTCTTGACTTTCAGCTTCTCACCCTATCTGTCTTGTCTTCCTGGCTTCCCTCAGTGTCCCAACCACAGAGTAGGGGTTTCATCCCTTTTTCTCTGCTGTCCTTCCTCATCATCAATGTCTGCAGCATCAGGGGTTGGGGACTTCTGTTCACAGGTGTGCTGTGGTTAACTGGAGGGAAAATTCATAATGACTAAAATAATGAGGGCACTTGAAAGACACGTTGGGCACCAGCTGTCCTCAGGGGAGCCTAGCATTCTAATGTGGCCCTGGCCTGATGACTCCTTCTGTGTGAGTGTGTGAGTGTGTGAGTGTGTGAGTGTGTGAGTGTGTGAGTGTGTGTGTGTGTGTGAGTGTGTGTGTGTGTGAGTGTGTGAGTGTGTGAGTGTGTGAGTGTGTGAGTGTGTGAGTGTGTGAGTGTGTGAGTGTGTGAGTGTGGGGGTTCATTTACTTATGAAATGATGACACTGATGCGGACCCTGCTGGGGACAGGCATGGGAGGACAGGCATGGGGGGACAGGCATGGGGGGA
>NW_021621113.1:7294133-7352095 GCF_004785775.1 Grammomys surdaster | reverse complement strand
GGACAGGCATGGGGGGACAGGCATGGGGGGACAGGCATGGGGGGACAGGCATGGGGAGAGGCAGTAAAGAGAAGAGATTTGTGGGAGAACAGATGGAGGATTAGACAGAAGATTAGAGATGGAAAAGCAAGGACTTCAGCTTGACTATAAAGCACGACTTCATTCCTTTCAGGAATCAAGAGCCTCCTCTCTGGCCCCTGACAGGGGGTCCTAGGGCCTAGTACTAACCCTTTGCCTGAGAGTCTCTCTGCGTGTGCATGCATGTGGAGGGCAGACGACATCCTCAGGAGTCCCTTGGGCACCTGAATTTTGAGACAGTTTCTAACTGGTCTGGAACTTTACAAGTAGGCCAAGCTGGCTGGCCAGTGAAGCCCAGGATCTGTGTATCACCACCGGTACTAGACTGGTCGGCACACAACATCACATCTGGTTTCTGGGCATCAAAATCAGGTCTCTATATTTGCTATGAAACCACCTTACCCTGAGTTATCTCCCCACCCATCCCATCCCCACTTTTTGTTTTTGTTTATTTGGGACAGAATCTCATTAGGCAGCCTTAGCTGGCCTTGAACTCACAGAAGTCTACTTGCCTATACCTCCAAAATGCTGGGATAAAAGGCCTAGGAGTCTCTTTTAATGTGCAAGTAGGAAACTGCCATCGGAGAAGCCGGGCCTTCACCGTTTGCTCATTTTCTTCTTTCAAAGAAAGAGAGCCTGAGTCTGGGGAGTGGGGGATGCTGGAATTTACTGGCGAACTCTGAAGGCTTCCATCCATCACCCAGGAATGAAAAAAGTGAGAAGAAAAGGAGGGGGGGAATGCTCATGGTAACTTGAAGGCCGCTCTGTGTGTGGGACTCTTCCCCTGGAAGATAGACAAGTCATGCGGAGTTAGGGAGGGGTCCTTTATCACTTGTTCCTTTAGGTCCAGGCATGGACTGCTGTAGCAGATGCTATCATCTAAGGATTCAGGGACTGAGCCAAGATAAAAATAGTATTTAGCAAAAGAGAGAAAAATGAATTCAATTCCCGGTCCAGCTCTGAGTTAGCTTCAGCCACGGGCAGAATAGCAATGAGCACCTTATTTTAAGCAAGCGGTGGAGAGATGAAAATAGATCAAGCGTTGAAGCAATCCAGGATTTTGCAATCGGTGGATTTAAGACCACTCCTTTATTAGGCAGGGAGGAGAGAGGAGTATGGTCTTCAAAAATGAACCCCAGGGACAATGGCATGGCTTACAGGTAGAAGGGTTTTCTGCCAAACCTGACAGCCAGAGATCCCTGGCACCTCCATGATGGAAGGAGAGAACTGACTCCCCCAAGATGTTCTCTGACCTACATGTGCATGCCATGGCACCTACATGCCCACATATATAAATAAATACATACACTTAAAATAAGCTGGCTGGCGGTGGCACATGCCTTTAATCCCAGCACTAGGGAGGCAGAGTAGCCATTTCTGTGAGTTTCATACCAGCCTGGTCTATAGAGAGAGTTCTAGGACAGGCAGGGCTATACAGAGAAACCCTTATCTTGAAAAACAAAACAAAACAACAACAAACAGAAGATAGAAATAAGCCAAAAACAAAACAAATAGAACAGAGGCAGGATTTGAACACAGGCCTGCCTAACACCCAAACCCAGGCTTTCTCTGTTTCATAGAGACTGGTTTAATTGTTACATCATAGCAAGGCCTCCCTGACTGATTTAGCACAGTGCCCCGACCCCAGCCCTCAGCATACCTACCCCTCCTTCAGTTCTGTTATGTCCTTGGTCATGGTGGATTCTTTGACTATTCATGTTTTGAGACAAGGCCTCACTCATTCTGTAGCCCAGGTTGGCCTCAAACTCACACAATCCTCCTGCCTCAGCCTTCCAAGCATTGGTGTTGTGGTCTGAATAAAAATGGCACACATAGACTCATATATTTGAATACTTTGTCACCAGGGAGTGGCATTACTTAGGAAGACGAGGAGGTGTGGCCTTGTAGGAGGAAGTGTAACATTAATCTTTTCAAAATCTATTTTTAATGCTGGTTCTTAAATGCTTTAACCTCCCTTTAGCCCACCATCCACCAGAGGCAGTGGGGAAGAAAGGATGTGGGTCGGGGGAGGGGAAGTGGACCTGTTTAGAAAGGTTCTTTGGAGCAACTCCCATCTGTGTCGTCTGGAAATCAGCAGTTCAGTTCACAGGTCAGCAGCAGCAGCCAGATCTAGTCAAACACACTTACGGATCCACCAGCAGTCCAGTTTGGTAGAACCAGGATAGCAAACATGAATCAGCAGTGGTGGCACTACCTAGGAGAGACAGCCAGGCCTCAGCCTCGGCTCAGTCAGCAGAAGAGACCAAGAGGGACACCAAGAGAAGGTTGCACAGCTAGCTCTATAAGCAAGCCAAGCTCTGTCTCAGTCACTGTCTGTCAAGTCCTGTTTATACCCTCCAAACATCACATGTCCTCCATGGGTCTTGCCTCAGCACAGTGCATCTGTCTCAGCTGACAATCACTCTGCCAATCAGTCCAAGGAAGCGGCAAGAAACTGCAGCACACCATCAGAAGTTTTTTTGGTGCGTTTCTCTCTATGGCATCCCGGCAAATGCAGCTCAACTACACAATGTAAGGCGAACCAATACATGCATGTTGTTAGCAAAGAATCCTTCATCACGTGTCCTTTCACGTGCTTGCTTTAGCAGAACATCCTCTCTCCTGTGTCTACTTCAGAAAAACATTCCTTCACGAGTCTGCCTTAGCCTTTCACCTGTGTCCACTTCAGGAAACACTCCTTCACATGTTTGCTCCAGCAAAACACCATCCAACACGACTGACTCTCCAAAGAACCCTTAAGTTTCCTTTTTAAGGAAGTGTCTTACTGGGGGTTGGCTTTGATGCTTCGGAAGCTCACAGTAGGCCTAGTGGCTCTCTCTTCCTGCTGCCTGTGGATCTGGATGTAGAGTTCTCAGCTTCTTCTCCAGCACCATGTCTGCCTGTGTGCCACCACGCTTCCCACTATGACAATGAACTAAACCTCTGACTGTAAGCAAGCCACAGTTAAGAGCCTCTGTCTCCTCAAAGCAATAGAAGAGTGACTAAGACAATTGGGGATCACCAGTGCATGCCACTTTTGATAAATAACAATCCAAGAACCTCTAGGGAGCCTACAGGCTCTAGACTCCACAGGGATGGAAGGAAGAAAAGGCGCAGGGCATCTTGGGAAGGAAAGGTGTCTGCAGCAGATGGCATCCAAACCACAGTACATGAGATGGAGCAGGAGGTGCTCGTTCACATGGCAATCTCAGCATGGACAGAGCCAAGAAAACAAAAAAGAAAGCAAGTGACTGGAGTCTGTGCCTGACTCAGCCTCTGGGCAGAGCAGAGCGCCACGCGGCGTAGGTTGCCTGTTTCTTCTGCTCCTTCATCCAGAGAGACCAAAGGATAAGGAAGGCTGAAGACTTGCCCACAGCGCAAACACTGACTAGTCCAGGCAAGAGGTTTTCAAAGTCACTTTAGGGAGATGTTTCCTCCACTTGCCCAGGCTTGGCCTCGGTGGAGATTAGACAGGAACACACTTAGAAAAGCCCTGCTCCTGCCAAAGCCTGGCATGGTGGGAGGTGGAGAGTGGGAGGGTGTCAGGTACTCCCCACTATCAAATAGAAATCTCTTCTTCTGGTAAACACTAGAGACTCCCTGGAAGACACATGTTTGACCAGGTCCTGTTTTGCATGCAGTTCTGAGAGTCATTAGTCTTTTGGAACCTACTGAACTGGGATTCGGGTAAAAGTGCCAGGAAACAGGCTAAAAGCTTGACTGCTAAACATTCATATGCCTGAAGGAACAATGTGTTTATGGAACAGGAGTTAGCAAACCACGGAAGCCCAGAAATAGTACTAGACCAATATAGGATGCCCCTTTCAAGCCCTGCAGAGGGAGTGCTACCCTGACCCCCAGGCCCTGCATCTGTCCCTGGTGGCAATGGCTTGGGACTACCATCTACGTATTCAGTAGAGTCTTTGCGTGTGTGTGTGTGTGTGTGTGTGTGTGTGTGTGCTGCTTCGTGTGTACACATGTGTATGAGTCTGTGGAGGTCAGAGGTCAACTTTGGACGTTCCTCAGATGCCACCAACCTTATGTTTTGAGATGGGGGTCGTTCCACTAGCCAGAAGCTTGCCAAGTAGGGTAGGCTAACTGGCCAGGGAATCCTGTCTCCAGCTCCGGGCTGGGATTACAAGCAAGCATCTGCCGCCACACTCAGCTTTTTCTAGAGAAGATAGGGAGTGGGGGAGGGGAGGGGTGGAACACAGCTTGCATAGCATGCACTTTTCTGAATGAGCCGTCTCGCCAGCCCCTGATGTCTTTTTCTCTTTTTGCTGCATTGAGCATCAAATCCAGGGCTGCAGTCATTCAATCCAGGCAAGTGCTCTGACTTGAGCTACGGCCCCAGTCCCATTGGCCTGATAGCTATAACTTAATGTTAACGCTACTTAAACCCCCTTGTTCCATATTGCCAATCAATCGTCCCGCAGTTCCACCAGTGAAGGGCCGAGAGAGGCTGCTCTGGCTGGAGTCGGGGCTTCTTTCTGGTCTCCATGCTACCAATCCACTGTTGTTGTTGTTTTTTTAAGCAAACTAGCATTCTGGCTTTGTAGGACAGTCTAGGAGTGTGGCTAAACCCTCTTCCTTTCAGGTATAAAGATCCGTTTGTTTATGCCTCTAAGCCTTCTTGGGAGGTAGCCAGTAAATTCTAATATGCTGAGATTGAGATTTCATTTCTTATTGAATTCCTTTGAAATCTCTCTCCTGGGACTCTTCTGGAAGGGAGTAATTAGAAGCTGCAGTATCTACATGTATATATGAAAGATACCAGACACACACACACATACACACACTCGCACACACACACACACACACGCATGCACACATGCATGCACACACGCATGCACACACTCACACACACACACATTATATATGTGGAGTATTTTCAGTCCTGGAGATTTAACCTAGAGGCCTTGCACATCTTAGGCAGGACCCTTTATCTCTGGACACATCCTCAGCACCCCATAAGTGGCCCAGGCTGGGCTTGAACCTGGAATCCTTCTGCCTCAGGTTCCCAAGTAGCTGAAATGCTACAGGCCTGTGCTGCTAAGCCCAGCTTTACTACAGTATTTTATTTTGCTTTAATATACTTTCTCTTTATGTGTACATGTGTGTGCCTGCTTGTCTGTATGTGCACCATGTATTTGCAAGTTCAGGCAGAGTGCAGAAGCCAGCCTCAGACCTTCTAGTACTAGAGCCAGAGAGAGTTGCGAGCAGCCCATTGTGGGTACTGGGAACTGAACCCAGGTCCCCTGCAAGAGCAGCAAATGCTACTAACCCCTGAGCTGTCAACCCAAACCCAACTCTCTTTGTTTCTTTTGGTATCCCAGGTTTGCCAGGAAGTCACCATGTACCCCAGGCTGGCCTCTAATTTTTGAGACTCCTCCCACCTGGCCTCTCACAAGCTAGGATTGGGGTGGGGGCACCATGCCTAGGTTGTTTACATTTTTTCTGTAATAAGCCTTTTTGTTGTTGTTGTTGTTGTTGTTGTTGTTTGTTTTGTTTTGTTTTGGTTTTGGTTTTTCGAAACAAGGTTTACTCTGAGTAGCCTTGGCTGTCCTGGAACTCACTCTGTAGACCAGGCTAGCCTCGAACTCTCGAACTCAGAAATCTGCCTGCCTCTGCCTCCCAAGTGCTGGGATTAAAGGCGTGCGCCACCACTGTCCGGCATGTAATAAGCTTCTGTTATAATGGAATGTCCTCCCTTAACACCGTCATGTGAGGCTAGAGGTATAGCTGGTAGAGAGGGGCTTGCCTTGCATGCTTGACCCTCTGAGTTTGGTCTGTAACACTGTATAAATTGGGCAAGGTAGTGTGACCCCAGTGCTCAGGGGGTAGAGACAGGAGGATCAGAAATTCAAATCGTTCTTGGCTCTATATCAAGTTCAAGGCCAGCCTGGTCTAGATGAGACCCTGACTCAAAACAAACAAACAAACACATGTTGAAACTATATAACCTTATATCATGACATGATATGACACTCAGGGGTAGGGTTTTTGGTGGAGCAGTTTGGTGAAGAAAAAATCATGGTGCAGACCCCATGATTGATTAGTGTCCCTGTAGAAAGAGGAAGGGATAGGAGGTGTAACTCAGTGGAAGACTACCCGAAGGAAAGGAAGAAAAAGCTAATCTGTCCTTCTGCCATGTAAGAGATGGCACATGCCAGTAAGATGGCGGCCATCCAAACTGGGTAACCCACTAGGAGCCAATTCAACTAGTATCATTTTGTGAGTTGTTTGCTTGTTTGTTTTTTATTTTGGGTTTTTCAAGACAGGGTTTCTCTGTGTAGCCCTGGCTGTCCTAGAACTTTGTTTGTAGACCAGGCTAGCCTCTGAACTCAGAGACCTATCTGCCCCTGCTTCCCATTGCTGAGATCAGAGGCATGCACCACCTTGGTGGGTTTCAACCAGGCTTGAGTTTGGCCCTCCCAGCCTTGCCAGCAGTGTACTCTGGTGGCTGTTTCTGCCTCCTAGCCTGTGTTATTATGTTACTGTAGCCGAAGCTGAAGAGAGAGAGGCTGTTTGTCACAAATGAAGTGGTGGGGTGAGAGCAAGCGGGGCCAAGATAAATTAAAACCCAAAATAAGGAAAACTGGACGTCAGACAGAGACGAAAAATGGAGAAGACTTGGCTCCCTGGGGTTTTTTCACAAGGACCTGGGGGGTTCTGGCCTGTCTCCTAGAACAGCTTGGAGAGGGGTCTTCCAAGCTCTGCAGCACCAGGCTGTGACCTGGTGTGCAGAAAGGTGAAACCACTACCCAGTCCCAGTTGTTTTTCAAACATGGAGTCCGGACGAGGAGTATTGTGACAAGATTGGAGGCTGCCCGGCTCTACCCTCATCTCCCTCATCTGCAAACCAGGGAGGGAAGGAATGTTGTGTGTGGGAGACAAGAGACGGGCGGGAGCATTTGCTCAGGCAGCAGATGAGGGTAGGGTCAGTCTGGAATCTGCCCGGCTCAAGGAGACAGCGTCCTATCAGATAAGAGTCTGGGAGTATCACCTGAGTCCCAGTTGAACTGTGCCTCACAGAAGGGCAGCTTGGGAAAGCCACGAGACACAGGGGACTTTTTGATAGTGGATGCTTTTTTTTTTTTTTTTCCTGTCAAAGCACTGAATAGAACAGAAAATCAGATTGTTTCTGCAAGACCTAGCCAGCCCTTGCTTTCTGATGCTCACCAGCCCCGACTACCATTCCACTGGTATACTGGCCTTTACTCTGTTCCAAAGAGTCACCAGGCCTCTGACTCCCTCTCCACTGGATCATTCCTGGTCCCCAGCGCTGAGAGCTGAGGTAGGCTGAGGTTCAGAACAGAAGTAGGGGTGTCTGCTCTGCAGGCATTACTTCACAGTAATGGTTAAAAACATAATAATCTGGTGGCTAGAAAGAGGGTTTGCTGCTCTTGCTGAGGACCTGGGTTCAGTTCCCAGCACCAATGTTGTACGGCTCACAACCACCTTTATGTCCAAATGCAGGAGAACCTGACATCCTTAGTCAGGGCTCTAAGGGTTCCTGCATGCAAGGCCATCTACACAGACTCATAAGTAAAGATAACAAAAATAAAATCTTAAAAATAATGCAAGTCTGTATCAATATCTGGTCTTTAGAATACATGTCCTGGGCTGGAGAGATGGCTCAGTGGTTAAGAGCACTGGATGCTCTTCCAGAGGTCCTGAGTTCAATTCCCAGCAACCACATGGTAGCTCACAACCATCTGTAATGGGATCTGATGCCCTCTTCTGGTGTGTCTGAAGACAGCAACAGTGTACTCATGTACATAAGATAATTCTTAAAAAAAGAAAGAAAGAAAGAAAGAAAGAAAGAAAGAAAGAAAGAAAGAAAGAAAGAAAGAGAAAAAAGAATAAATGTCCTTAACTGGCTGGTGGTGGCACACACTTTTAATCCCACCATTTAGGAAGCAGAGGCAGGCAGATCTCTGAGTCTGAGGCTAGCCAGATCTACATAGTTAGTTCCAGGACAGCCAGGGCTACATAAAGAAACCCAGTCTTGAAAAAAAAAAATGTCACATAAATCAAAGGCGTGCCAGTATGTCCACGAATGAATTGTGGCTATAAAGTATGGAAGGATATAGAAGGTGTTAAAGGTTCTGGAAGTTTCTACATGAAGTGAGAGGTTTAGGAAAGCGTTCAGGTGAAGAGGCAAGAGATCAGGTCTCAGAAGGAAATCTTTAGGAATGGCACCCGGAAGTCCTTGGGAGGACACAGGTCCTGTTTTCCTTTGTGACCTGGCGTACAAACACAGCACAATATGGTGTAAGGGTAGGCGATGGCAGGCCTAGCCAGTCTCAGGATCCACCTCTGTCCCAGGGACAAGTCTAAGAGGGAGACCCATGGCCCAAGCAGCATCAGTTTACGTCTCTGTGGGTCCGATAATCCGGTCCCTGGCAGAGCACATAGCCAACATCTTCCTCTACTATTGTGGTCTAGAAGGATGCTGGGTTCTTGGGGCTGCTGGCTTCAACCTTGCCTCCATGTGGAGAGTCAACAACCCTACTAAGGATTTCCCATGACAATAAATGCACTTTTTATTTAGACTAGAATGTGTCTCTATTTTGTTGTGACTAGCAGGCCCCTAACACAATCTTCTATTCCTTGAGTTTTGTGCATATGGGGATCCCAAAGGGGAACCCAGCTGCCTACTGACAGCCCACACTCATCTATCCACAGTCCAAAATCAGATCTTCCACTCTGGGACGGGACCCCTTGCTCTAAGGAAAACTTGCACACCCGCCCTTCCATGCTAACCAAACACACCTTATTCACTGTTATGGTTTGAGTGTAAAATGTCCCCCTGCGGTCTCATGTGTTTGAGGGCTTGGTTCCCAGCTACTTGGTTCCTAGTCTTCAGTGTTTGGAGGTGCTGTGGGAACTTCTGGGTGTATAACCTATCTGGTGGAATTGGATCTCTGGGGGTGGGCCTTTGCAGGTGACACCTACTACCAGTTCAGGCCCAAGCTCTCTCCTACTTCTAGATCCACCCCAGAGGTGAAGGCG
Organism: Grammomys surdaster; assembly: GCF_004785775.1. Classification (NCBI taxonomy): domain Eukaryota; kingdom Metazoa; phylum Chordata; class Mammalia; order Rodentia; family Muridae; genus Grammomys; species Grammomys surdaster. Next base: position 7,342,999 of record NW_021621113.1, on the reverse strand, counting down.
CCATGCTGAGCACCCCCAGGCCCACAGCCATCATACCCTTCCTACCATGATGGACTATGTAGCCAAAGATCACCTTGGACTTCTGCCTTGAGCTATATGTTAGGCCCGAAGGAAGTTTTCTAAGAGCACAAAGCTAGCAAGTGGGGATCGAGGGCTGATCGCGCCTCTGACCCCAGTGCTCTGGGACCTAGTCCCTTCTTATTGAGCACCGTGTCCCCTGCTTTCCGTCAGCTATGCCATTTGTGCTAGGTGTGACTCTTTCCCACAAGGTGAACATCTCTTAATTCACTTGCCAGCCCTTGCCTGTCCCTGTGGCCCTCCACTTAGCACCATCCCGGTGCGGTTCAAGCATCAAGGTTCTAGTCCACGGCTGCGCTACCGAACCTTCATGACTAAGCCTCTCGTTCTTTTTCTTCTTCCTAGTTCCTCCTTTTCCATTTTTCATGTGTACACTGGTGAGCATATGCATGTTTTTGCATACATCTGGGTGCATATATGTGCAAAAGTGGAGGCTCAAGATAGAAGCCAGGGCTTATCCTTGACAGCTCTTCATTGAGGCAGGCTCTCTCAATCAAACTCAGAGCTCACTGATACAGTCTTGCTAGGCAGTTCGATCAAGGGATCCCACATCTCTGTCTTCCAAGGCTGGAATTGCAAGCGGTTGAAACATATCCCCAGCATTTATGCAGGTTTCTGGGGCTCTGAACTTCAGTCCACATGCTACTGTATCAAACTCTTTAACCTCAGAGGTACCTCCCAAGCCTGGACTCCTAATTACTAGTATTTATGTATTTATTATTTTTAAAGAACAGGGTTAGGCTTAGCGAACACTATATTCCTTTTAAGTTCTGCCAGATTGATTCGGGAAAGTCAGATAGCATTCCAGGTAGGAGAGAGGACACAGCAGATCCCATGTGACTGCACCCAGCATCAGCCCACAGAGAGACACAGGCGCCGGGAGATGAGGCCGGGTCTCCACAACATTAGTCATTGTCTGCTCCCCTTTCCCAGGAGGCCTGAGGGATGAGGCTCCAATTATGCCGAATTGATGAGAGACTTGAGGATGATGTAAGGGTGACAGAGTCGATGTCAGAGACAAAGTGGGAGATCAGAACCAATCAGCCCAGAGGAAAGCAAGGAAGGACCAGGTCTCCAGCGAGTAGGGAGCCAGGTGGCAGGGTGACAATGGAAGTCCAAGGCTCAAGGTGTCTGGGATCTGGCTCTGGTCCTGGCTGTCCAAGGTAATGAAGGAAAAGCAGCGTGGCCTCTAACTTCTCTAATCTCCAATTTCCACATCCAAAAAAATGAATATGTGTGTGTGTGCTTATGTGTGCATGTATATGCATGTATATGTGTATGTATGTGTGTGTTTGTATGTGTGTATGTGTATGTATGTGTATGTGCATATGTGTGTATGTGGATATGTGGGTATGTGTTTGTATGTGTGTATATGTATATATGTGTATGTGTATATGTGTGTTTGTATGTGTGTTTGTATGTGTGTTTGTATGTGTGTGATACAAACAACGTATCAAAGAAATGTTTATGATGCTGGCAGTGGTGGCAGACGTTTTTAATCACGGCAGGTGGGAGGTGAAGACAAGAGGATCAGGAGTGGCCAGCCTCAGCAGCAACATAGTAAATTTGAGGATAGCCTGGGCTATCAGAGACTGACCTTGTTTTAAGAAAAAGGAAAAAGAAAAGAAAAGAAAAAAGAAAAGGAAAAAGAAAAAAGAAGGGATGGACAGCCTGGGCTACTGAGATACCTCAATTAGTAAGGCTTTTGCTTTTTAAGTATGGGGACCTGAGTTTGATCCCAGAAACCATGTAATAAATAAATAAGGCTAGGTGTGGCAGCAGACTTTTTTTTTCTTTTTTTGGTTTTTCAAGACAGAGTTTCTCTATATAGACCTGGCTGTCCTGGACCTCTGTAGACCAGGCTGGCCTTGAACTCAGATATCCGCCTGCCTCTGCCTCCCAAGTGCTGGGATTAAAGGCGTGTGCCACCACTGCCCGGCCTGGCAGCAGACTTTTAGTTCCAGTGCTAAGAAGGTGAAGACAGGCAGATCTGGGGCTCATGGCCATCCAGCCCAGCCTGCTTGGCCAGTTCTAGGCCATCGATAGACACCAGCTAAAACTAAACTTGATATTGTCCTCTGGCTGCTACACACACACACACACACACACACACACACACACACACCCCACTGCTTACATTTTTTAAATCATTAAAAATATATGCTCTGCATACACACAAAAAACTTTCATAAATAATATTAGAGAAATACCCAGGCATAGTGATGCCCCTACTTTGCCCCAGCCCTCTGCTCAGAGCCTGTCGTTTTTCTCTCTGTGATCACTTGCTTTGGGAGAAGCCAGCAGCTAAATCTGGACATTCTACATTGTCAGAAATGTGGCCCTTGTAATAATACTGACAAGGAAAACCATGAAGGCCCCTTGACTCAGCCTCATGGGAGATGCTCAGTCAGAACAATCTAGCTATGGTACTCCAGGGCCCCTGAGCTATTGAGAGGGTGACAGAACACTCTTAAGTTTTGGGACAACTGTTTAAGTATTGATAGATAATAAACATACCAAGTATACTCAAGTAGTTGACACTCATTTTGTTTTGAGGGGCAGGGTTCCATGCAGCACAGGCTGGCCTTGAACTTACTGTGTAGCTGCCTTAATTTCTTTTCCGGTTTCTGTGCTACAATACTCCAGTGTTAGGAGCCGCGTCCGCCATCGGAAGATGGCGCCGGTTTTCTGCTTCCTGGTTCTTCTTGCGAGCCTTGCTTGAATGTGCGCCTGCACAAGGCGCGAAAATCAGTATGCTAATTTGGCGACATCATAAGAGCCAATGAGTGTGCGGCACATCTCCTAAAGCGCTATATAAGCCACAAGCTTTTGGGGCTTGGGGTCCCTCGCCTCACTACCATCTAAGAGAGCTGTAACACTAAAAGAGCTGTAATAAAAATGCTGCCAGAAGAATCCTGAAGTGTGGCGTTCTCCTTTTCGGCGAGGCGGCGCCCCGCACTCCAGCAAAAACAACTTAAGGGAGAAGGAGTTTATTTTGGCCCAAATATAGACCATGGTGATGGGCAATGGGGGCCACAGGAGCCTGAAGCAGAGGGTCACTTTGCATCCAGAGTCAGGAAGCAGGGAAGGATGGATGATAAGATTTTGGCCAGCTTCCTTTCTAGACTCAGAGGGTCCCAGCCAGGGAATGACATTGCCCACAGCGGGAGAGTCTTCCCATTCCAACCAGTATAATAATGATAACTAACTCCTGGTGCACCCAGACTAACCTAGACAATTTCTCACAGGGGCGCAAAGAGGCTTGTCTCCCACGATTCTAGACCTGGCTAACTTGATAGTAAACACTAACCATGACAGTAGCCAAGAATCATCTTGAACTGATCCTCCTGCCTCCCCCTTGCCTGCTGGGATTACAGGTGTCCACCACCAGGCTTGGCTCTTACGCTCCAGTACCTGATGCTCTGAAATTCTCACTCTTCTCTGCCAAGCTGAAACTGGTCACCTGTGCCACTTCTGAGTAGAATAGGTCCCCGATGACAGCACTCAGCCCAGCAGACTTACCTGTTAATTTGCCCTCTTAAGCCTTTAGATTCAGTTCTGTGAGCACAGGCTCAGCCACAGCGCAGGGATCAGGGTTAACGCTCCAGACCTTCTAGGCTGGGCTTCTTCCTTACACAGAGGCTCCAAGGCACAATTACTGGAAATTATGGGTGTTACAGTGAATGGGGCTGGGGAGTGTGTGTGTGTGTGTGTGTGTTGTGTGTGTGAACAAAACCTGGGCGGTCGTGTCTCTAAAGTATGTGTGTTTGTCTGGAAGATCTAGGTGCTATTTGTTTTCACAGACCCCAAGGGAATGCTAGCCAAAGCACCCTACCAACTGAGTCACAAGCTCAACTAGAGATTTTAACCTAAGTTTATATCTATGAACTCTGGTTTCTTCATGGACGAAATCAGCCAGTTTCCTTCCAATTTTAAGATGTCATCGTTCTGAGTTCTAGGACTTCCCTTTACTCCCTAAAATGATGCCAACTGGCATGAGTCACTGCAAAGGGTCTTGACCTCAGCTGAGTGTCAGCATATCCCATCCATCTGGGCCCACCTCGGATCCTCTGGGACCAGCATCTCCAGAACCCCAAATGAATCCTTAGCATCTCTGTCCACAGTTCCCACGTAAGTCTAGGGCATAGTAATCGGAATTGTGAGATCACTAATTTCCAAGCAAGTCTAAGTAGTGTTTCCCTCAGCTAATGGCTCCGCAGAATATGGAGACACTCCTATTATGTCAGGTGGATGGATGGATGGATGGATGGATGGACAGGTGACAGATGGATGAAACCTGTCTTTTACTGCTGCTCAAAGTGCAGGTTTTTACTGCCTAGACCTAGTGGTGTTTTCAACAGAAACATCTCTTCGTATGAACAGACTGGGTGATGCATTTAGCTGGAGAAGAGAGTGTGGGTAATTTCAGCTGATACAGGAGACTATTTTATTTCCTTATGTAACTCTGTGTTTATGTGTGTGGCACATGTATGTGTGTGTGTAGACGCATACACACGTATGTATGTTATGAGTACCCTAGAGGCTGATGCAGTATCTTTTCCTCTGTTGAGCTTCATTGCATTTGTTTAAGACAGTGTCTCTCCTTGAGCCCATAAGCACATACACTTGCTAGGCTGCCTGGCCAGTAATCCTGGGCTCCACCTTCTCTGCCTAGGCACCCGGGATGCAGACATGGACCCCCATATTTGACCTGTACATGGGTGCTGGGGATCCGAACTCAGGACCTCATGCTTGCACAGTTGGTACTTTACTGACCCGGTCTCAGAACCTCTTTCTTTTTGAAGAATGGGGATGGTTAGGAACTAAAGCACTGGCGTCGGAGCCCACATTCTAGGTTCAAATGCTGGTCCCCTCCCCCTAGATGCTGGTGTCTTGGCTGGCCCAGTAAATCTCCAAGTTTCACCTTCTTGATCTAAACAATGGGAATAAATGCAGTGCCTTATGGGAATGAATGAGGTTAGGCTTAAATGGTGCGGTGTCCAAAAAGCACTTAGCACAGAAGCACCTGGTACAGAAGCGAAGTACTTACTAAGTAGTGGTTCATCCCAGCAAATGAAAAATTCGGCGCACCTTATTGTGAACCGCAACTTGTGTCTGTCTGTCTAGTGCTTTGTAGATGGCAAAGGCCATTACATTTTCATTAGCTATCCAGTCCCAGCAAAAACACCTCGAGGTGGGCAAGACCCGCTCGAGTAACCCCATTTTACTGAAGAAGAAACAAAAGCTCAGGAGGGCCCACTGGCTCCAGATCAAACAGCAAAAGAAAGTGTCTGTGTCTGAAATCAGTCTTGGGCGTGATTCTGTGAAGATGAATAATTACGCATGCGCACAGGGCAAGCTGAGCATCTCGGGGCCATCTGGCTTCACAGCTCGAGGAGGCCCGTGTCTCTAGGCAGCTTTTTTTAGATGAGAGCAAGATGGGAAACAGAAGCTGGCAAACTGCTTCCCCTCGTTTTTGAGAGTGGTGTGATTTGTTGTCAGCTCTGCCCTCCTTCTAGTTCCCAAATACTCCTTGTCTGTGGCCTCCCGAAGTCTTGTGAGGCCCGGGCTGTCTCCGGCTCTGCCCTGGCCCCGCAGCTGGGATGTGGGGAGGGCTGGAAGACAAGGAAGAGGGGCAGCTGCTGGAGACATCAGAGAGCCGGGCCAGCACCAGCTGGTTGCACGTCTGGATAGGGAACCAGAAGCTGATAGGGGGCAAAGGGCAGGATTCCTGCTTCGCATGTCAGTCAACAGGAGGATGCTCTTTCCCCTCCAACAGATGGGCCCTGGAATCACGTAATAAAGTGTAACATTCAATACCGTCCAGACCGCAGCTCTCCCGGGAGCGGGAGGCTGAGAGATCAAATGTTAACTGAACGCAATCAAGACACTTCATTGAAGAGGAAGACTGGCTGGAAGCAGAAGCCCAGACTGAGGCGTTAGTGGTGTTGAGATGCATGGAAACGGGGCCTGGAGGTCAGCCAAGCACCCCGAGGAAGGGCTAGGGACTGGAAAGATGCAAGAAGCTGGGGAGAGCAGACAGGGAAGAAATACCATGTGACTCTATGGGAAAGGGAGGCACCCTGTATACTGTCAGCATCGAGAGACTGGACTGAAGGGGCCTCAGACACGAGCCAAGTCAACAACTGCTTCCCTACATCCTCGTACACAGAGAGGAAGGCTGGAATCAACAGAGAAGCATACACCCCAGGGCAGTCAGTGAGAGAGGGTGACAAGGGACTGAACAAGAACCCAGGGATCTGGGAAGGGGCTTGTGAAAGCCTGTGCCTCCACAAAAATCTAGGGAGATGTTTTCTTCAGTGGTGTAGCCACAGATAGCCTGTCCATGCTCTTGGAAATGACTGTTCCTTACCAGTGCTTCTGTAAGGGATCAGTAAAGTCACTGAGACAGGACACACATGCACATTTGCACACACATAACATGCATGCCTGGACACACACACACACACACACACATATATATATGCACACATGCAATATGCACGCATGAGCACACGGACATGCACACAAACAATATGTATTCGCAGACATACGTACACATATACACATGCACACAACCAAGATATATCCACAGACATACACACACATATACACAAGCACATGTACACAAATAATATGTATCCACAGGCATACACACACACATGCACACATACATGCACACACACATGTGCACCATCAATACTGAGAGAGGACTAGTTGGGAAGAGCAAAGAAATCAAAAGTAGGGGGATATTTGGGGGTGACTGATAAAAGTATATATGTATATATATATATGGTTATTTATTTATTTACATTTCAAATGTTGTCTCCCTTCCTTGTCTTACCTCCACAAACCCCCATCCCTCCTCCCCTTTGTCTCTAAGAGGGTGCTCCTCCACCCACCCATACTTTCCTGCCTCACCGCTCTAGCATCCCGCTACGCTGGAGCATCAAGCCTCCATGGGACCAAGCGCCTCCCCTCTCGTTGATGCCAGATAAAGCCATCCTCTGCTCCACATGCAGCTGGAGCCATGGACCCATCCATGTCCGTGTGTACTCTTTGGCTGGTGGTTTAGTCCTTGGGAGCTCTGGGGGTCCAGTTAGTTGAAAAAGTATACTTTATATTCATATGAAAATGTTATAATGAGGAAGCTGGCACAATGGCTCAGCAATTAAGAGCATGGACTGCTCTTGTAGAGGACCCAGGTTCAATTCCCAGCACCCACATGGTGGCTTGCAACTATCTGTAACTCCAGTTCTAGAGGACCAGATGCTCTCTTCTGGCCTCTGCGGAAGCCTGCATGTATGCGGGATTTCCAAACACGTAACACATGAACAAATTAATGATGATGATGATGAATCACAGAGAAGACCTGTTTCAAAAGAAAAAATTAAAAACAACAAAAGAAAATGTCCCAATGTGATCTATTATAGTGTATAATCCACACATACTAATAACTTCTAAAAAAAACTAACCAAAAACCTAGGGCTTCCAACAGACTGGTTTGTTCTCTCCACTAGACAGCCCACCTTGTCAGGCTGGGATTTTTGACACAAAGACCACATTTCAGACAGATCTGGCAGCAGAATGCAGTTGACTGAGAGGCTAGTCCACGGTCCTCCATAAGAGCAGTAGATTTTCTTAACCACAGATCCATCCTTCCCGCTGACCATCTGATGTTTTAGAACCTATGCTCGTGTTTGGGTGATTGAATGTGAAATTAAAACCCAAATCAGTCCACTAGTGTAGACTACTGGGTAGTCAGTGGCCTGCAGGGTTACAGAGGCACTATGAATTTTGATTTCTGATATGAGAACCAATAAATCAGAGCAAAGCCAATGGGCGGGTGTCTCTATTCTCATAGCTTCACTCTGGTGGAGGACACAGTGGCTGAGGTAAGGGAAGGCTTCGTTTGAGGAGAGATTAGAATGAGAAGGGACTTTGGCTTGTCTTTGGAGGTGCTGTGGATGGAGCACAGGGCCTCCTGCACTCTGGCAGGCACCCCACCAGAATGAGAATTTAAACCAAGACTTCCCTGGCTATTTAGAGAAAGGAAAAGTGACACCTAGCCTAGTAGCTACGGAACGGTAAATGGGACAACGGGTAATAGCTACTGTTTTCTGAGTCCTCAGTAGCCACCAGGAACTTAACATGTGAAACTAGAACAACCATATGAGGTAAAAAAAAAAAAAAAATTCTTGCCAGGCAGTGGTGGCACATGGCTTTAAGTCCTGTGCTTGGGAGGCAGAGGCAGGTGGATCTCTAAAATTGCAGAGCCGGCTTGGCTTACACAGCAAGTTCCAGGACACACAGGGCTACACAGAAAAATCCTGTCTCAAAACAACCAAAACAACAACCACCACCAAAAAAGAGAGAGGATTGTTTCACAAATGAAAAATAAAAAGTCACACACTAAATTAGCATAAAATGATAATTTTTTTCAAGACAGGATTTCTCTGTGTAGTTCTGGCTGTCCTGCAACTCCCTCTGTAGACCAGCCTAGCCTCAAACTCACAGAGATCCACCTGGGCTCAAAGCTATGTGCCACCACCTGTCCAGCATGTGTGGGTTTTTATGCAGACAACCATTTCAGAGGCAATGGCTTCTGTGACTTAGTGAATAATTCTGTTAGAGAGTAGATCCCTCTGGTGTGGTGCTACTGGACATGTGGACCACTAGCAGAAAGAGCTGAGCGGAGAGGGGTCCTGTCTCAGAAGGCCCTGAACATCATCACAGCGTCACATCTGTATCATTTTGGGGTCTTAGGTAAAAGTGAGCTCACAGGTGCTTGGGTTTCCAGGGCCAGCCCAAGGTAGCATCTTCTGTGGGGATCTGGGGACTCTGGTCCCCATGTGGGGGGCTAGAGGATCCTATTTTAAACTAGTATGTGCTCTCTTGGGAAGAAATTCCATGGGTTATGGAAGAAGATAGCCAGCCAGCGACTTCAGACTAGATAGACTTTTTAATCATACAGCGAGTGGGCCAACAATCACATTTCGACAAATCTTGAAGGGCAGAGATCACATGGGGCATTCTGACTAGGAAACATCTAACATATGAACAATTAGAAAGCACATGTGTGGGACATGGGAAATGCACATTAATAACCCAGGGGTTACCCATCCCCCCACTCAATCATTCCACCCATTCGTAACACAGGCCCTCAGTTTACATACATAGAAAGTGAGGTGGGGAAGACAACAGAATTTGCTCCGATTTCCACAGTGGTGGAGCCAGGACTCCAAGCCCAGCTGTGCAGCTGCAGAGCCGTGCCTGAGGAGCCTCCTGGTGTGTGCTCGTCTGTCTGGATTGCTTTGGCGGCCCTGACCTAGGACTACTGTGCAGAGATACATTTCCATTCTGTACTAGCCCCTTCAGGGTTCTTCCCTCTTTGGACTCGGGTGACATCTGTATGGCAGAGAGATAGTCCTTGGTAGGCCTTCCCACTGAGCTTGGAACTCTGGGAAGACTTCATTTTTTTCCATGTGGGCACACGTGATTAGCAAACAAAGGAAATCAGAAAAGTCACTTGCAGATGGTTCTCCAACTTGCTCTAATGTCGATTAAACAGACGGTATTACAGCACGCCATCAGGTCACATGAGCATCAATATTCAACAGAATTTGAACAGGATGAAACAGACTGGATCTGTTTCTTGACTCAAATTGGGGGATGGCCTCCAAAAGAAAAGAGAAAGAAAGAAAAGAAGAGAAGAGAAAGAAAGACAGACAACTAACGCACCCAAGTTTGGAGTAAGAGTCAAGACAAAGCTGACCTCAGACCTTCCTAGGAATGTTCCAATGTTACCGGAGTGTTCAAGCCCAACTCAACCTACTCAGGATGTTTCCTAACAAGATATACTTGTGAAACCTCATATGAACAATTAGAAAGCACATGTGTGGGACATATGCACATTTAATAACCCAGGGGTTACCCATCCCCCACTCAATCATTCCACCCATTCGTAACACAGGCCCTCAGTTTACATATGTAGAAAGTGAGCTTCTGAGGGGCTCCTTGGTGTCTGTGTTCTGAGGACAATACTGTTTGTCCCACGTGGGCTCCTAAGCATGACAGTATAAAGTGTCCATTACTGTATTTCATATGGTGGGAAGACTGCGGGCGGGGGGCAGGTGGAGAGCACCAGGCAGGGCTGGAAGCCCTTAGGTTTCCCTCTGGCCTTTGGCTTCATAAGGCAACAATCGCCCAAGGTGAGGGAGTGGGCTCGCCCAGTCAAGTTGTCATATCCACGCTCCATGGGGCTCCGCCTGGGGCCGGGGGCTCAGCCAGTCCCACCCTACGACTTACTCTCTTGGTTCATCCTAAGAAAGTTAGCTTGCCAACAGTAGGGGATGTAGTCAGTTAATATAGTGGTCTGCCTAAGCTTTACAGGCAAACTACTGTAAAGTCCATCCAAAGTAGGTACCACAGATCCAGTGGGTTTTCCTTGAGATGCGTGTCTGGATGCCAAAAAGACTGGCTATGGTGGCACAGAGGGCATGGCGCCTATTGGTATGGATTCCACATGGTAAACTGCACGGTCAGAACAGTAGAAATGGCCCAAGCCCAGAGAGAGCTCAGCTGAGCAGGTAGACTCTGTTCTTACTTAAGGCCAACAACCCTGGGACAGAGGTGGGGACCACTGTTACTGAGAACAGGTCCTCAGGACATAAGGATTTCATAGTCTTTAAATCAAGTCAGGCACAGTGGCTCACATCAGGTCTGATTCCCGGCACTGAACACAGCCAGGCATAGTGGTAGTATCTGTCATTCAGAAAGGTCATCCTCATTACGTAATAAGCTCAGAGCCAGTCTGGGTCATGAGTCCTTGACTTAAAAAAAAAAAATCAGCTTCCCAATCAGCCAGTGATCCAACCACAATCAATGATCCCAAGAGCAAAGTATCCAGCTGCCCAATCAGCTCTCTGATTACATCTTCTCGATCTGGGAAAAAGGGTCCTGCTGAGAGTTTACAAGTATCCTTGGGCAGCTCCTAAGTGGAAACTCAGCTCAAGCAACCTATAGACTGGACAGATAGTGGGGGGCCCCTTGGATGAGCGATGGTCCGACGCCTTCGATGAAGCTGCTCCACTGATCATAGTCTTCCTTCAGATCTGGATAGGCACAAACAGGAAGGAGGGTTAGGCAAACCACTGTAAAGTCAGGGCCTGAGTAGTTCCCATGAGCCAGTGGGGCATCCTAGAGAGAGGAGCATCTGGGATATTCTAAGGACTGGCTATGGCGGCCTCTCGGGCAGCTGAGGAGGGAGATCTAGGGGTCAGGACAGTTGGGTCTACCCAGACAAGCCTGAGGAGGCTGTGGAAGTGTCGTGGCTTCCATTTGAGAGAAGTGGGAGGCAGAGCCATTCTGTGAGAGACAGACTGAGGGATGAGGTGCTGGAGCCGTGGGGAGGTGTGAGCTCTTCCAGGAGAGCAGGGGAGGGACAGAGAGGTGGGTAGTCAGCAGGACGGAAGCAGGGATCGCACTGGGAAGGAGGCCGCGCTGTGCTCTGGAGGCGTTAGGCAGGAGTTGAGAGCTGCTGCTGAGCCACCTCTGGCCCATTTTAGTTCTCCGTGTGACAAGGCACTACGAGGTCACCTAAAGCCTTCCCTTTTTCCTTATTTGTGTGTTTGTTTGTTTGTTGTGCATTGGTGCTCTGCCTGCATGTATCAGATCCCCTGGAACTAGAGCTACAGACAGTCATTAGCGGCCATGAGGGTGCTGGGAACTGAAGACACTGCTGTATATCACGACACCTCGGCACACCAATCATCGGGCATGGGCCATGGAGCTAGAGAGCCAGGCTCCATGCTGGCATTGCAGAACACCATGACCAGATAACCTTGAAAAAAATTAGAGGTTACCGAAATTTTCTAAGCTTCAGGATAGTCATCTTAAAAAACGGAGCTGATAAAAGAACTATTGGAACTTCAGAATCAGACATGATAGATAATGTATCCAAGATACTGAGCGTGACAAGTCCTGATGGCTTCAGTGGCCTTAGCATAAGTGACCGAATCATTAGCAAAATTCCTACAGTCATGAGTGCTGCCTTCCACCTGCTCCTCAGCTGGTAGCTCCCCTTCCTTGGCTGTCTCTGCTACCAAAGGGTCATATCATTGTGGGTTCATCTGTCACCTCAACTTTTTTTTTTTTTTTGAGACAGTCTTATTATGTAGCCCTGGCTGGCCTAGAACTCTCTATGTCGATCAGACAGGCCTCAAATCACCAAGACCAACCTACCTCTGCCTCCCAAGTGGAGGGATTAAAAGTGTGTGCCACCACTCCTAGTATCCTCTGTCATCCTTAGTCTTGGGCTCCTATGTGCCCAGGGGAACCAGGAGGTGTGGGCTGAGGAGCAGGGAACAGGCCCATCCCTTCCGATCAGGAGAAAAGGCATATCTCTGCGAGTCCCCTACAAATCTCTAAACATGGGTCAGAACAGCTCTTTGCTCATGATTTACAAGGTGAAATGAGGAGATATAAACAAAAAATGTCAATCTGGCTCAAAGCATTAGTGCATTCTTAATAGGACATATGTATCTTAAACATAAGCATAATCTAACCCAAACGGGTTGCACACATTGTGGGAAGCGTGAATGTACTGGGTTATCCAGGGGAAGAGACATGTCCAGAGCATGGAAAGAGGAGTCCTACTGGACCAGGAGCTGACCAGACCATGTCTAGTACCGTGTTCCAGCCAGGCACCTCTCTTTAAAAGAAGCCCTGACAAATTGTACCCAAAGATAGGCACTAATAAACTACGTGGGGGATTGAAGAGGAACCGCACGTCCCATGGACACTGGGTTAATGAACAGAGGACATTAGAGGTGACCACAGATACCTAATGAGCTCCCATGTGCTACCTGAGACAATTCTGGTCAGCTCGAGTGACAAGCAGAGCTATTGTGTTGTGTGCATGCATCCATGTGTGTGCATGACATGTGTGTGTGTGTACTCATATGTGTGTGTTTATGTGCATGTATGTGTGTTTGTGTGTGTGTACTCGTGTGTGTACGTTTTTATGTGCATGTGTGTATGTGTGTGCGTGTGTATATGTTTATGTGCATGTGTGTGTGTGTCTGCACACGAGTGCGAGCGTGTTTTGGGGAGGTGAGGTATCTGATCTTGCCGTCAGGTTAGAGGTCAAACCTCAGCAGTGCGAGCAAGCCTGGCCGCCTCCTGATGGAAGTGTGACGTGTGAGGGGCCAGCTTCACGGGGGTCATAGTACTTCCTCCTTCATGCTGACTTCATCGAAAGGGACCTGTGACCACACAATCTCCAGGCTGGGGCTGATCGGTGACCAACAATGTGCTATGGTCGGCAAAGATAAGCTGACACAAGTATCTCTCTTGGGAATCTGGTATCAAGAAATAATCATATGGCAATGGTGGCACACACCTTTAATCCCAGCACTTGGGAGGCAGAGGCAAGGGGTCTCTGAGTTCTAGGACAGCCTGGTCTACAGGGCTAGTTCCGGGACAGCTAGGACTACACATAGAAACTCTGTCTTGAAAAAAATAAATAAACAAACAAACAAAGGAAGGAAGAAAGGAAGGAAAGAAGGAAGGAAGAGAGGAGAGAAAGAAAGAGAAGAGACAATCATGATAGACATATATAAGTAGTTGTTACACCCAAGGCTTACCCCCTCAAGTACAGCTATGAAGAGTGGGCTCTGGAGAGGAAGACGTGGACCCTCAAGGAGAGAGAACCAGCCATCAGTGGCACAAGCTAAGTCACGTTCTGAGGAAGCAGAGACTGAACAAGCAGACATTTCAGGGGTAGAATAAGAGTATTCAAAGAAAGAAGCTGAGACAGGAAGCCACAGGAGGGAGACACAGAGAAAAAAAAGCCATCCTGCAACTGACCCGGGCTCCCTTGGCAGTGCCGCCCACCGGGTCGGCGCCCCTCATAAACATGCTTTTACTTTTTTTTTCTTGAGGTAAACTAAAATTCTAGTCCTTTTTTTTTTTCCCCCGAGATAGGGTTTCTCTGTGTAGCCCTGGCTGTCCTGGAACTCACTCTGTAGACCAGGCTGGCCTCGAACTCAGAAATCCGCCTGCCTCTGCCTCCCAAGTGCTGGGACTAAAGGTGTGCGCCACCACTGCCCAGCAAATTCTAGTCTTCATGGCCAAAAAAGTTTAATTAGATCAATTCCTTTTTGCAGTATTTGTGTGTGCGCACACGTGGACACACGCCACAGAGAGTGTGTATGTGGGTCTGAGGACAGCCCTGTGGGCCCCCTTCTCTCCTCTGCCTTTATGTGGGTTCCAGGGATTGAACTTGGGTTGTCAGGCTTGGGCCACAAGCACTGTTTCCCCACGACGGTGCCACCTCACCAGCCCCTAGACAATCACTTCTATCATCCAAAGTCCCAGTGGGGGGAGTCGATCTTCATGTCCATCAGAGAAGACACCTTCTCTGGGTAGAGGTGACATCAGACACCTCAAAAGGCTTTGCATCTACCTTATCTGTGACTTATGATATCGGTCACTATCTCTTCATGTTTGGTTTCTTTAAAAAAAAAAAAAACTCGCATACATTTTGGCCAATTATTTCCACAAACACCCGAAGTAGGTGGTAAGTTTGAAGACCGGGGTGGTGGAATAAAGAGAAGTGAGTGTATTCTCACAGTGAGAAAGCTGAGACTCAGAAAGGTTAGATGATCAGGTCAAGGTCATTTACCTAGTAAGTCAGGGCCTAGAGGGCCAGACCTTCAGGAAAGGATTTTTCTGGCCTGCTGTGCTGACCACTCTTTCAGCCAGCCTTCCATTTGCCAGGATACTCCTGGGTCCTGGTCATGTTAGGACAGAGCAGGGTGCTGCAGGAGACCCACGGGACCCGACGCGTGCTCCATCAGCCCCACTTGTCTCCTTACCAAGGTGCTTCTGCAGGAAGGCCAATATGGCCCGCACCATGACCTCCTGACCTTCATAAGGGTCCAGGGTCCCCCGAGTGTTACTGGAAAAGAATTTAGCAATCAGGTTGCCGGTCACAAAGGCAAAGTCAGTTTGACTCCGATGAATAGCGCCTCTGAGGAGAAAGAGAAACCGCCCATGGGCGGGTAGAGGTTAAGCCCAGGCGTCAAGCACCTACTGTGTGCAAAGTGCTGACTGTGTGTCAATTTAACTCTGCCAGCGACCTTGTCCGGGAATTATTCGCCCCTGTGACAGAATCTGAGGAGGAAACAAGAGACAACAGACAGCACTGGGATTTGAACTGAGGTGGGCCTGGCTGTAAACCAGGCTCAATGCCTAGATCGCCATGGCTGACAATACAGGGAAGGAGGGTGAACTTGTTAGAGGGAGGGGAGCTTCCCGACACCTACTGTTCCTATTATGCCATGGGTTTTTATCCAGAGACCCCAAGGTCCACGGAACGTTTAACCTCACTGCCAGAACTGTGTCATGGAGTCAACAGGGACAGGAAACACAACAATCATAGCAGAGAATGTTTGGAAAGTGGGTTTTGAATTAAGCCCTTTGGCTGTAAATGCATCATTCATTCATTCATTCATTCATTCATCCATTCATTTGTGGTAGTGAAGACTGACCCAGGGCCTTGCACATGCTGGGCAGAGATCCCGCCATTACATTACATCCGCCTGGCCCTCTAAATACATGTAATTCATACGTGAAATCCTTGCTGGATTCCCACTGAGCTGAATTACTCATAACTGAAAGGAATGTGGTATGGAAAAATATAAATGCTAAAACACCCATCTAGTGTGTAGAAAAACAGATTTTTAAGAGTTAGGTCTATTCATTTACTGTGCTCAGGGACACAGCTCCACACTCAAGCTTCATGGTAGGTGCCTTTACCTGCTGGGCCATTTTGGCAGCCCCAAAGTGATTTTCAAAATGTATTCTTTAAGGCACATGAAAAGTGTGTGTAGAATAATAAATATATTGGCTTCTTGAGTATTCAGATCTAGATTTAAAAAATAATATACTGGGGCTGGCTCAGAGCTTAAAATCCCTTGTTCTTACAGAGGACACCGGTTCTATTCCCAGAATCCACATAGTGAGTAACTCACAAGTCTCCAGGTTTAAGAATTCAACACCTGGGGCTGGAGAGATGGCTCAGCGGTTAAGAGCACTGACTGCTCTTCCAGAGGTCCTGAGTTCAAATCCCAGCAACTACATGGTGGCTCACAACCATCCGTAATGAGATTGGATGCCCTCTTCTGGTGTGTCTGAAGACAGTGACAGTATACTCATCAATTAAAAAAAATATATATTTTAAAAAAAAAAAAAGAATTCAACACCTGCACTCGGGAGGCAGAGGCGGGCAGAGCTCTGTGAGTTAGAGGCTAGCCTGGTCTACAGAGTGAGTTCCAGGACAGCCAGGACTATTACACAGAGACAGGATGTCTTGATACTCAAACAAACAGAAAAAAGAATCCAACGCCCTCTCCTATGGACAGCAGATATGTACATGTGGGGAAAACACATATGAATAAAATAATAAAATTAATACATCTAAAAAATTGGGGGGGGAGAGTTGAGACAGGATCTCACTATGTAGCTCTGGCTATCTTGAAACTCACTATGTAGACTAGGCTGGCCTTGAACTCACAGAGATCCACCTGCATCAGCCTCCAGAGTGCTAGGATTAAAGGATTGTGCCACCATATCCATAGAATATATTGGCTGTAGTTAGGTCCCCTTTGTGTGCCCTGTCCCTTCTCTCCAGACTACAAGTGACTGGGTCTGACTGATCCAGCAGTCCTGTCCCTCCAACATTATGAAGTCAGAATGGGGAAGAGAGGAAGCCATTGAAGCCAATGCTTGCAGGAACTGGCACTCAGGGGCGTGGCAAGGCATACAGTTCAGCTGCCTGATGGTTCCTGGGTGTATGACGAGGACGAGCAGCCAGTTGTGTCTCCCTGACACAGACACTAGTGCATGTCTGCTATCTGGCTTGGGTGAGGCAGGCACAGGTCAGGGAGGTTTCAGGCCTGCCTGAATTCCACCTGCTTCCCACCTGGCCACGCTTTGGGGAAAACGGCTCCCACAGAAAGTCAGCCACAGGGCAGTGCCAGGTAAAGAGAATATGCCTTACTTGGCCAGCATCTAAGATTATTTGATTCGGATCTCACATTGATGCCCTGGTTGGCCTTGAACTTTCCATCCTTCTGCCTCAGCTGCCTATGTGCTAGGATTACAAACATGTATCACCAGACTCAGCTTGCATGAATGGGTGTTATGACCTCTGTGAACCAGATATCCGTGGAAATTCTACGAATCCCCTCAAATTGTCAAATCTTACTATATCCGTAGTCTTCAAAAACCAGTAAAAGCCCCATAGGAGGCTAGAGCCATCTGGACTCCACCCAGACCCAGTGCACCGGCACACTTTCCAGAAAGTACTAAGAAAATCCTATCATGAAGCCACACAAATTGTTGAAGAAACCTCGGTAGGAGGAGCCAGGCAGTGAAGAGAGACATGAAATGCTACAGGAATTACAATGGAGGGATACTGGCAATATCCAGATGTTCTGTGGATATATAAAAAGTTCTGGATAACCTAGAAGAAATGGAGAGGGTCCTAGCTGTTTGAAAAGATCAACAGGACATTGGGGTGGTGCCTTTGGGAGACACTTACAGGACAGTCACAATCCTAGACTGCTCATGTTGGGCACATATCTTCTTCATCAAGTTGACGGTGTCCATTGTTTGGAATTTCTCGGCGTTGATAAAGAACACAGGGCCCCGGGCTTTGGGGTAAAAGTCCCATTCCAGAGGGAACATCCAAGCGTCCAAGGCTATAGCACACCTGGGATTAGGAAGAAGAGCCGTCACTAAGAAACCCAGACAAGACTAGTTACAGTGGAGGGGGTTGTAATGGGACTCTTCTCTCACCAATGGGCTAATGATTCAGCAAGCCAGGAGTTGGGTGCTGGGACCCACACCCTCCTACTGTGATATTACATAGGAATTCCTTTTACTTGTTCCCAAAGAGCCTTCTAGAATATATACTCCCTCACTGCAAGGGTCAGACGTCCTCCTCTGGATCTACCCTCAGGTGACGCTCTGTAGTTCTGCAGAATGTCACCTCATTCATTTAATCACTCATTCGTTGACTACTGCGTGACGACGATGGGCTTAGCTCGCTGATCGACGAGATCAGCAAGAGATCATGCATCCCAGGACAGCAGAGCGAGGCAGGGGTGGAGGGAGACTGAGACTGAAAGTATAAAAGCTCTCATGCGCAAGATGCTACGTGAGCCCCGAGCCTTGGTGGAAGAGAATCCTGCAAATATCCTTGGTACCAAGGGTGAAACTGTGACTCAGAGGCACACCCACTCTGTCTTCTCCATTTCAGCAGGGGACAGTCACCTTCCACTGCAAGGACAGGTGCACCCATAAGGCCTCTACTTTCTGTTCTCTTGTTCTTACATACCACTGCAGCCTTACAACGCAAATGCATCTGACTCTGTCCATCATCCCCATCCTCCACCTCCACCTCGTTCAAATTCATCCTCTTAGCTTTGCTGACTCAGTCGGTACCCATCTCGCCTTCAGGTAGACCTGCTATGTCACACAGTAGCCAGGAGGCTTTCTAAAATATAAGATTCATTTTTCTCTGCCTAAAATTCTTTAATGATGCTCTTTTTAAATTTTGTTTCCTTTTAAAAATGTATTTACTTAGGGGCTGGAGAGATGGCTCAGGGCTCCTATGTCTAGGAGTCCACAGTAGCTGTCTTCAGACACACCAGGCGAGGGCATTGGATCCCATTACAGATGGTTGTAAGCCACCATGTGGTTGCTGGGAATTGAACTCAGGACCTCTGGAAGAGCAGTCA
This sequence comes from Grammomys surdaster, assembly GCF_004785775.1. Lineage (NCBI taxonomy): Eukaryota > Metazoa > Chordata > Mammalia > Rodentia > Muridae > Grammomys > Grammomys surdaster. The sequence continues at coordinate 7,324,112 of NW_021621113.1, read as the reverse complement.
GGGCTCTTAACCACTGAGCCATCTCTCCAGCCCCTTTATTTTATTTTTTTAAGACAGGGTCTTGTGTCAGGTAGTGGTGGCACACAACTTTGACCCCAGCACTTGGGAGGCAGATGCAAGTAGATCTCCGAGTTTGAGGCCAGCCTGGTCTACAGATTAAGTTTCAGGACAGCCAGGACTAGCCAGAGAAACTCTTGTCTTGAAAAACAAACAAACAAACAAACACCAAAACAACAACAACAACAACAAAATAGAGTCTTGCTTAGGTTTGCCTTAAACTCTATGATCCTCCTGCCTCAGCCTCCAGAGTGCAGTGATATGGGTGTATACATCACGTCTCTAGGCCTGTTTACTTTCCGCATTGCATTTAGGGGCTAAGTAAGGATTCTTATCGCTAGTTGCTTTTCTCACCCAGAACAGATTCTCTCAAACTCAGATGAGCTCTGCTCATCACCACTGAAAGCCCAGCCCATCTCACAGTGCCAGAACTCACCCCTCGCATGGCACATCCCTGCTGAACGAATGAATGAATGAATGAGGTGTGAAGCATGAGGACCACAGCATCACTGGCACTCACCGAAACTGGACCTCCTGGGTCAAGGCAAGGACAGCTGTAGCTCCTCCAAAGGAGTGCCCCATCACAGCCACGCGGCTCACGTCGATGCCGCCCTGAGGACAGCAGAGACCTTAGCTGAACCAGACACTCACAGAGAGGCAACCGTGAAGTAATGAAGTGAAGGCAGGATGCAAACCAAAGCTGTCCCATCTGAGCCTCTGGCCGGATAGGGCGCCACACCAACTAGCTTGATTCTGAGGCAGAGTGATGGCAACTTCAAGCCTGGCCTGGGCTACACGGTGAGACAGTGGCTGGGGGCGGGGGGGAGGTGTCTCAGTGGTTTAGAGCACTGACTGCTTTTCCATAGGACCCGGTTTCAATTCCCAGCACCCATGCTGACAGCTCACAACTGTCTGTAACTCCAGCTCCAGGCAATCGGATACCCTCACGCCAATGCACATAAAATAAAATAAAATAAAATAAAATAAAATAAAATAAAATAAAATAAAATAAAAGTAAATAAACTATTTAAAAAAACGAATAAAGAAATCTCTGGGGTGCAAATCAGTGGCAGCAGAGAGCATGTCTGGCACCAAAAGGCTCTGGATTTGACACCCAGTAGGACAAAGAGAAGAAAAAAAGAAAAGACCTCTGTCCTGGAGAGCCGATCTTCAGGGTAAACAACCTCCAAAGGACTGTGCTTTTCGTCTGGACACTTTCTGCTTTTGCTTTGTTTTGAGACAGAGTCACTATAAACTCCTGGCCAGCCTGGAACCCACTCTGTAGACCACGCTGGCCTCAAACTCATGGAAACTCTCCCTCTGCCTGAGTGCTGGGATTAAAGGCCTGGATACCACCATGGCTTTGTAGCCTCCTTGATTTCACAATCCTCTTGTCCAGATACTCCCTGTGGAGGGGAGGCGTTCACAGTCTGTGAGTACCCAGATAGAACCGCCAGGCTTCACCAGCTCATCTGAAAGCCGGCTGGGAAGCAACCCTCTCAGCCTCTAGGCCAGCGGTTCTCAGCCTCTGGGTGGTGACCTCTCAGGCAACCCTCTACCTCCCGAAACATCTACATTATGATTCATCACAGTAGCAAAATCACAGTTATGAAGTAGCAATGAAATAATTTTATGGCTGGGAGTCAGCACAACATGAGGAACTGGATTAAAGGGTCGAAGCGTTAGGAAATTTGAGAACCGCCTCTCCGCAGCTCCCGCTGGCAAGATGGTCCTCAAGGATACCTCAGAGAACACAGGAGGAGCACACGAACGGCCGGTGCCCTCCACTTTGCCCTAGAGCAACAACTGCTAGTGCAGAAAGCAGCTCAGGTTCTACCTCCTCTGTGGATCTGTCCTGATTTTTATCTACAGCCCAGGGGAGAGTTTCTGCGCTCTCTCTGCTAAGTGTCTATTTCTGGTTGTTCCCAGAAGCCTTCAGGGCATGGTTTTATAAAAAGCCTCCACCGAAGCCTGCTAAGGGGCTGGGGAGATCTCTGCAGGCTTTGTGTGGAAGGCTCTGTTCAGAAGCCTCCCTCTCTTCAGCTTCTAGCCCCGGGTGTGTGTCCATTTTCCCCTTTGGCTGGGAGAAGCAGATGGACTCCTTAGCTTTGTAAACTTTTTAAAGTGACTGTATTCGTAAGCCTCCAAAATCAGCTCTGTAAAGAAGACTCCCACTATGGTTTCCTTTCCACCAGCTGCCTTCTGCCTGCCCCTAACCAGCAACAGTTTCCTCAGCGTCCTTGCAGAGTTCGGGGCTGCATAGACAAGAAAACGTGAACGCGCACGCATGCGCACTTATCACTCCCGCGCAGGCCCTCCTCCAGCCAGTGTCTCTGGATAGCAGCATTAGTACAGAAGCTGCTGCCTCGTCCTTCCCAGTGGCTACACTTGACATCACTCGGAAATAGACAGCTGGCTGCTCACCAAATCTGTCCCTGGTCACACAGCTAGACCATCTATCTCTCTGCAGTTCCAGGTGACCGGATCCTAGCTAACAGCGTGAACGAAAGTCTAACTTCCAGAGCTGGCGAGATAGTTATATGGTTAAGAACACTTAGCTGCTCCTGCAGAGGACTGGGGTTTGACTTCCAGCATCCAAGCATACTGCCTGTAACTCTAGCTCCAGGGGATTCCATAGCTCTGGCCTCTGCATGCACACACCTGTACTCACGTGTACATACACACATGCAGACAGTCACACTAACACATAATTCAAAATATGTGATATATATGATATACCTATAGATTATATATATATGTGTGTGTATGTGTGTGTGTGTGTGTGTGTGTATGTCTTCCCTGTCCATCTATAAAGGCTCTCAGGTAGCTCCCTGCCTGTGCCCTTTTGCTGACCTAAGGCAGGTAGTACATTTGAGTTCAAGAGTCCATACGGTAGAGCCCTCAGATGAATGTAGCCCAAGGTAGTGTGGCTTTCTAGCTTGTGCCAAGCCCTAAGTACCAGTTCTGAAAGGAGCTGGACCCGGACTGCCTCTTATAGCACAGGATACTGAGGAGGCTACACAAGAGAGAGACATTTCTATTGATGAAGTCACTGAGAGCGGTCTATGTGCCCTAGCAATTAGCATTCCCTGGGCTCTCAGAGGAACATGTTAGCTCCTCCCAACTGTTAGCTTTCAGGAACAATGAAGCTCATACAGGATAGGAGGAGGAAGAGGAGGAGGAGGAGGAGGAAGAGGAGAGGAGAGGAAAAGAAAGGCATCTTTTTGTGCTGCTGACGGTCTGACACACTGCTTTCCTCAGGGCAGCAGGAGAAAGCTATCTTCTTCACCACAGGGGAACAGGGGGATAACGAATGTTTCGATTCACTCAGTCTCACTGCTGAGGTTTACTTAGCTAGTTGATTTCCTATTTCCTCTGAGATACCTCAGGACTGTGACTGCTGCTGCCCCTCAGTGTCTGACCCGGGATCTCAGGCAGGTGGGTCTGGATGTCAGCCCTAGGGGAACTACTTCTCCACTCAGCGAACAGTCACTAACGCCCACCAGAGTCCAGGGTCTATGCCACACATGGGCAGATGTGTCTCCCTTTAAAATGGCTTTTTTTTTTTGTAAAGAGGCGTTGAGACATAAACACCTTTGGGAACAGAATTTCCAGATTAAAGCCAGCTCCACCACTTTCCTGTCTCTTTTTATTTTAACTTGATGTCACCTGCACGGGTATCTTGCCGGTATGCAAGTCTATTTGTGTGCCTGATGCCCACGGAAACCAGAAGAGGGTACTGGATCCCCTGGAAGTAGAGTTTCAGATGGCTGTGAGTGGTCATGTGGGTGCTGGAATCAAAGGTGAGTCTTCTGGAAGAGCAGCCAGCGCTCTTACCCACAAGCCATCTCTCCGGCTCCTCCACCACTTTCTTAATGGGATGCAGTTTGTAGGTCTTTAGGCTTTACATGCCTGTCTTCATTTGATGTACAGACGTCCTGACTTCATGAGTTTATGTGGGGAGCCCTTACCACAGCAGAATTCTTATTCACCCAGATGAATATTACACGAGCATTAAAGATAACCCATAAGCAGTACATTGCTGTGCACACCTGACATCCCAGTACTTCAGAGGACCAGGAGCTCAAGGCCAGTCTCAGCTGCACAGCAAGTTTGAAGCCAGCCTAGAACGTACACGACCCTATCTTCAAAAGACAAAACAAGAAATAAAAACATGGAAACCATTAACTAGCTAGGGGTGATAGCTCACATCTGTAACTTTAGCACTCAGGAGATTGAGGCAGGAAGACTGCCATGCATTCAAGGTTAGCCTCAGCTACATAGTAAGTTTTGAGCTAGCCTGGGCTATGAATCAAGACCCTGTCTCAAACAAACAAATTAACTAGCATGAAAAAAACACAGTATGTCTGTGTGTGTGTGTGTGTGTGTGTGTGTGTGTGTGTGTGTGTGCAGTGTTTGAACAACAAAAGGCTACTGCATTTTGTTTTGACATTAGAGGGTAAAGAAAGATCAGGGGAGAAAAAGGAAAAAGATTAGGTATTGCAAGGTAGATACTGTACTTCCCTGTCTCCAAGTCCTAGCCAGGACAGTGCCATGCTTTCTAGAAGGGGTCTTAGGACTCCTTCAGAAGCCTTCTAGGCTACTGGTCTTCAGTGGGTCACTTCTCCTTAACACCCTGACTTTGGAAAGGAACTCTCCTCTACCCATGTGGCACAGTAGGGGCCTCAGTTCTGGTGTTCCACCTCCTTTGACCGGGCACAGCCTAGGCAGATAGACTCAAATACTCTCTCTCTCTCTCTGACACAGTGAGTGGCCCGTGCAGACTGTGTAAGCCACACAAGGCCACAACCTAGAAGCTAAGAGATTCTTTCCTGTTTGACTCTGGGGATGCTCAGACACAGGCCTGGATTTCTAGCAACTATCTTTCTTGCCTGGAATCTAGTGAGGACGAAGGCCACATATGCACAAGGAAACTGAGCCCATAGACGGAAGAGACGCAGAGCTGACAGGTCCGAGACCTTGGATCTCACTATGCTGGCCTGAGGTCAGCCTGTGCTCCCACCAGCTGTGTGAGCCAGCGAGGCTGTGAGGAATGCGTAGCTCTGGGTCATCCCAACCATTGTATTACCTTCAAGGTCGTCAGATCCAGTCCTCCTGGAAAGACATTGACAACAGTCTTCCCCACAGAGGCGTCCTGAAGGATCTGCAGCACGCGCATACACTCTCTCACCCGCTGGTGCACCTGCAACAGAGCCAGTCTGCAGGAGCGTCCTACAACCGCACAGTGAGGACTTCAGCACCCTCCCCGCTCCCCTCCCGCCCCAGGAGCCCAGGCTGAATGCAGTGGGAGAGGGAGTCTGCCCACTGTGTCTCAGCAAACACTGCAGGCCTCTCCCAGATCATGGGTTCTCAGGACAGCATAGTGAGTGGACCCAAGAATTCAGATTCTACGATGTATCTACCCGCCAGGCCCCAAGGAAAGCCAGATGAGAGGATGTACATGAGAGAATTTTCCACCCGAAGGAATGGAGAGTGTACTTGTCCTCAGGCTGGTTTGGTTCACCTTGCCCATTTAAAACACAGGCTGTCTGCTTTGTCTGCCTCCTCTTCTCCCACTGGCCTCTACCCTGCCCCTCCCCTAACAATCTGACAATGGATTTCTTAGTGGGAATGTTCAATTCCTCCCCAGGCTAGGAATCCTTTACTAGGATTTTTCAACGTGAACTTCGATCTGGGATGGAGGACTGGGGAACAACACCGGGAGCCTTGTTCTCTGCTAATGAGCCAAAAATCTGCAAAGGCAGGGCTGGCAGGGGCTCAGAAAGTAAGCCAACCTGCAGCTGGCAGAGACAGGAATGAACTGGTCCCCATGAGGTTGTTATTGGAAGATGGAGTCTTTAGAGGGTGGGACCCAGTGGGGAGTCTTTAAGTTATTGAAGAACTGCCCTGAAAAGGGATTATGGGATGCTAACAGCTCCCCCACACACACATCATCCGGGACCAGAGGCCTAAAGCAATAGGTCCGCCTGACCTTGGCTTGCAATCCCCAGAGCTAAGAGCTAAAATCTCTGCTCTGCAGTGTGTGACTATGCCACCTGGCACCAGCCTACCTGGGGATTCCTCAAATGGAATTCCTTCTCCCCTTCCTTGATGTGCCGGAAGGGGATCCATTCCTCCTCCAGAGACTCAGTGGGCGAGCTCTCTTGTGAGGTCTGCTTACAGATGTAGGTGGCCGAAGCTGACTGGTCCCTGAACCACGTGCATGCCATCGGAGAGGAAAAAAGAAGACAATGGTGAGGGTATTTCTCTCCTGTACCCATGCCTCCCTTCCATGACACATGGGCTCTCCACTTGGCTGGTAAGAAAGTAAGATCAGGGGCGCACAAGGGAGAACAGAGTAAACATGGATCAGGGACAGCCTGCGTTTGAGCCCAGAGTCAGCTGTGTCACCTTCAGGCAGCTAATGGACATCTTTGAGCCTTGTTGTTCTACCCTTTTAAATGGGTATAATAACGGTTTTGCATGGTCATTAGTAATAATACATCGGTCTAGGGATGTAGCTCAGCAATAGAGCGCTTGCCTAGTGTGTGGGTCTGAAGCTCGGGCATGATGAACTAAACAAAACAAAACAAAAAAAGAAAGAAAGAAAAAACACGTTGATAGGCAACTAGCTTATACCTAGCTCAGCACAGGTAGCCAACTGCACGGCTCATGGGTTCCGGCTCTCACCTGTGCTCCACAGCAGCAACCACAAAGCCACGGGAGGCCAGCTCCATGCAGAAGGCCGAGTATACCGCCCTGGAGAGTCACAAGGAGCATAGGTCAAATACATGGCCCAGTGTCATCCACACTCCGGTAGTGGCCACCTCAAAACACTGGCTAGGTAGGCATCATGGGTGGCCCTCCCCAAGTACCTTCCCCAGGTAGTGCTGCTCTGGTCCCAGCGGGGATCTGACGTCCTCCACAGTGTGTTTACAAGACAGGCTTCAAACTGAGCCTCGCCACTGCACTGTACTAGCGCACCCCAACCCAGACAATCTGACTATTCTAATGCATGTGTGTGTGTGTGTGTGTGTGTTTGTGTGTGTGTGTGTACACGCTACTGTCAGGTGTCTTTTTCATTTTCTGCTTTCTTCTTATTTTCACTATTATTGTTGTTGTTGTTTTGTTTTTCGAGAGAGGGTTTCTCTGTGTAGCCCTGGCTGTCCTGGACTCAATTTGTAGACCAGGCTGGCCTCGAACTCACAGAGCTCCACCTGTCTCTGCCTCCCAATTTCTGGGAGTAAAGAGACACCACCACCATCTGGCCTCTTCTCATTACTATTCTCGAGACAGGGATTCTCACTGAACCTGGAGTACATCAATTCTGTGAGACTGGCTGGCCAGAGAGATCCAGGGACCTTCCTGACTCATCCTCTCCTGAATTGGGATTACAGGCGTGTGTGGCCATAGCCAGATTTTACAAGGGCTTTGCCAGTTAAACTCAAGTCAATCTTATGCTTGAATACTAAGCACTTAGTCCCCTGAGCAGGGTCTCAGTACATAACCCTGGTTGGCCTGGGACTCAATGATTGTAGTCCAGGCTGGCCTTGAACTCACCATATGCCAACCAACGCTCAGCATGATATGTTTTAAAACCACACAGGGGCTGGCAAGATGGCTCATCTGTAGAGGCGCTAGCCTCACCAGCCTAGCAACCTGAATTTGATCGCCAGAATGCACATACTCGGTGGAAGGAGAAAATTTACTTGGCAAAGTTATTTTCTGCCTTCCACAAATGAGTCCACATGTACCACATATGATAATGATAAAATTTAAATACACATACATACCAATCAAAGTAATTTGAAGTTTTCAAGTAGTTGTGTTTTTTTTTTTTTTTTTAAGTTGAAAAGGGACATTGAGGTAGCTGGAGAGCTGGTTCAGCAGTTAAAAGCACTGGCTGCTCTTCTGGAGGGCCCAGGCTTGACTTGTAGCACCCACACAGTGGCTCACAACTGTGAGTAACTGTAGTTGCAGGGGATCCCGTACCCTGTTCTGCCTTCCACAGGCATTGTATGCATGTGATATACAGATATATATGCAAGAAAAACACCTACACACACACACACATGCAGGCACACACACACGAGCACACACACACAGGAAGGAGCTGTAGCTCAGTGGTAGAACACCTACCTGCCTATGGCACGCACAAGGCAATGAGTTCAATCCCCACTGGGGTCAAAAACAAAGCAAAGGGGTTTTTTAGCCAGCTGTGGTAGCATGTAATTATAATCCCAGAACTTGGAAGACAGAAGCAGAAATATCAGGGGTTCCAAGCTATCCTTAGTCACATAGTAAGTATAAAGCTAGCCTGGGCTACATGAGTTCCTGTCAAAAAAAAAAAAAAAAAAAAAGGAAGGAAGGAAGGAAGGAAGGCAGGCAGACCAGGCAGACCAGGCAGGCAGGCAGGCAGGCAGACCAGGCAGGCAGGCAGACCAGGCAGACCAGGCAGGCAGGCAGACCAGGCAGGCAGGCAGACCAGGCATGCTAGTCCACACGTGTTATCCTAACACTTGGGACATGAAAGTGGGATCAGGACTTCAGGGCCAGCCTTGTCTATGCATCAAGTTCTTCTCTCAAAACCAGTAAGAAACAGAGCTGAAGCAATCGCTCAGCTGTTAGAGCACTTGCTGCTCCAACTGCCTAGAACTCCAGTTCTAAGGGATCTGGTGCCCTCTTCTGGCCTCAGTGGGCACTTGCACACATGTGCACATACACCCATGCAGACACACAACTAAAAAACTATTCTTAATATTTTCTTAAAAGGTAAGAAAAAGCATATTAACATTACTGATATGACTGCTATATTTTACTTAAGCTATAACAGCCTATTATAGCTACTATGCCTTATTTAACCTATTGTAACCTATATAACCCAAAGTAATTTTAAAATATAATTAAAATTTTAATTAATGAAACATTATTGTTCTCTTTACTCCTGGGTAGTCTTTGGACTCTCTGGTGTATATTTTACACCTGACTCATGGCTCGACGTTGACTGACAATATTCTAAGCCTTTTAAGAGTCACACAGAGCTGGCAGCCTAGACTGGAGCAAACAGTTCTAACGAATGAGATGCAGACATAAGGACTGGAACAAAAGCAGCCATCCTAGGTCAGGAGGTAACTTTAAGGTCCGGTTGCCTGTTCCATTCATATAACTACAAAAGCAACCCTAACAGTCTATCCCTGGCTCCCACCCTCATTTCTTGTTTTGCTGCAGAGTTTTCTGTAGTTCAGGCTAGCCTCAAACTCACTACTTGGCAGAAGATGCCCATGAACTCCAGGTCTTCCTCCTTCTACTTTCTCAGTGCTTGGGCTAAGGCAGGTGCCATCATACCCAGCCCTTATAGCTCGCTTTAACTGAGAGAGAAATACAAGCATTTTGTTTGGTGGTTGGTGGTGTTTTCTTCTTTTGCAGTCTAGGCCATATTCACAGTCAGCATTCTCTCGTTTGGGCCTCCAGGGGCTGTGAGTATAGGCATGCACCAAGACCCAGGCAAGGAAGGAATCTGATCATGTGTTAGAAGCCAATGTTTGGGGCTTTCTGTTAAACACTTTTCTAACTTATACAGGAAAGTCGGTTTGTAACATCTCTTTTCTATGTCTCCCGTGTTTCCAGAGAGGTGGTGAACAGGATGAGCGGTTCTGGATCCCTTCAGGGTATACTGTGTAAAGTAGACACGTCGCTGCCTGCTGCTCAGGGCCCAGTGGCTCCTATCTGCCTACTTCAGAGGGCTATGTGGGGAGCACAGGGAATAGTGGCACTCTGGAAGCCAGTGAGGTGGTGTCTACATGCACATGCTCCTCCTAGGATGGGAAGACACTCATCTGTAAACCAGGGAAGGATTTCAAGGTGAAATTAGCCAGAGAAACTAAAGACGGACTGACCTTTGGCTACCACTCCCCTCCTGCCCTTTCTCGTGGAATTTCACTCCTGGTTACTGAAAGAAGTTCCTACCGGCTCACTGAGGAATGGCATGGCAGTGCCACGGCTCTCTCCAGCAGAGCTATGGGTGGCGAGGGAGTGCTTCCTAGCTTCCTTCTGGTAGGCTAACTAACACATTTGCACACATGCACACATGCTCACAGGCACGTGTGCACATGCAAGCAAACACAGGCTCTGAAGGCAGGAACCCTTCTACTCGGTTTACCTCAAAAGAAACCAGCAGAGAAATCGCTCACTTGCCTCACCAGCCTCATCTCCAAACCTAGTCTCCACTTCCAGCCTCCACTAGTCATGCTTGCCTGTATACCGACTCCTAAGGTGAGCAGCTTCTGGATGTGTGTGCGGCCAGATTTCCCACTTTCCTTTAGTGCCAGGGGTCAGCATACAAAAGGTGCTTCCAGAAGTTGGCTGAATGAACGAGAATCCAGCAAAACAGCCCTGTGTTTTTCGGGGATGAGAAACTACCGGGAAACTATGACTTTGAGACACTGTCCTAGGCACTGGGGCAGAGAAGACTGGAGTGGTGTCTGTCGTCACTGAGGTTACAGTCTAGCAGGGAAGACAGACACCGGAACACAATCATACATGTGACCAAAGCACTGATAAAGTACTGCTCTTACAGAGGACCCACATTCAGTTCCCAGGAACCACACTGGGAGGCTCACAACCACCTGTAACTCCAGCTCCAGGGGATCCGATGCTCTTCAACCTTCTTCAGGGACCTATGTTCATGTATACACATGTGCACACACACACCCCACATGTACACACATACACACACACACACCACATACAAACATACATACACACATATACATACATGCACACACCACATACACATACATACATACGCACATATACAAACATACATACACATACATATGAACAATACACACACGATACACACACATGCATATGCACATGCAAACACAACACATACACATAATTAAAATTAGAATAAATCATCTTTAAAACACACTGTCACCAGGCAGTGGTGACACAAGCCTTTAATCCCAGCACTTGGGAGGCAGAGGCAGGTGGATTTCTGAGTTCCAGAGTTCGAGGCTAGCCTGGTCTACAGAGTGAGTTCCAGGACAGCCAGGGCTACACAGAGAAACCCTGTCTCAAAACAAACAAACAAACAAACAAACAAACAAAACAACAACAACAAAAACCCTATGAAAATGTTTCATTTAGTGGGCTGAGGAGATGGCTCAGTGATTAGGAGAACTATCTGTTCTTCCAGGAGACCCAAGTCTGATTCCCAGCATCCACACGGTGGCTCACAACCATCTGTTACTCCAGTCCCAAGGGATCTGACACTGAAAGGAGAGAGGAAAGGAAGGGAGAGGGAGGGAGGGAGGAAGGGAGGGAGGGAGAGAGGGAGGGAGGGAGAGAGGGAGGGAAGGGGGAGGGACAGAAGAGAGAGGGAAGGGGGGGGAAAGGGGGTAAGGAAGGAGGGAAGGAAGGAAGGAAGGAAGGAAGGAAGGAAGGAAGGAAGGAAGGAAGGAAGGAAGGAAACAAGCAAGCAAACTCCAAGGTACTGAACTATCAAAATGGGATTTAGGCTTGTGGTTGTTTTGTTTTGTTTTGAGACAAGGTATCACCACACAACACACACTGGCCTAAACTCATGACCCTCCAGCTTCTGCCTTCCAGAATGACTGACATGAACCACTACACACTGCCAGCTTTAAAAGTGGTGTCCTTGGCTATAGCCTGAACAAAAGTTGGAGTGTTGGCAGCTTCTGAGCTGTGTGGCACTCTGGGATATAAGCCAGACATATATATTCACGGATGACCAGAGCAAGCACTAACAAACGTAAGAGAGCACGCACAGGTGCTGTCATAAGCTAAATAACACCCCATGGTGTCAGACGTGGAGCTGAAGTTACAGATAGCTATAACATACAGAACAAGTCCTGGGAGCAATCCTGCCTAGATACTGAATTATGAAATTGAAGCCAGTTGCCCAACTGGTGAAAGAGATTATCTAATTTGCCATCACCATATCCCTCCACATAACACGGAGAGACGTGGCAGGGCTGTGCATCTCCAGTGGGCACCGACCGATCCAATGGAAACCTCAAACCCACACGTCCCTCAGCCTGCAGGTGTTGAAATCTAGGCTCAGAGAGTGGCCATGTTCCTAGCCCACTTAGGACGTAAAGGCCATAGGTAGGTCAGGCCACATGTGCAGGCTAGCACATCCCCAGTCGGCCAAAAATAATTAACTGAAAATCAAAGCTGAGGTAAAGCCAAGCTGTTTCTCACAGTGCTTGGCCAAAGCTGCGTCTGGAAACTTCTCTGCAGCCTTGGGTTCTGCATGCACATGTGCACTGCACACTCTGCATACCTTCATGCCGTACTCTGTCAAAGAGGCTGTCTGAAACACCTGCCCGCAGATCTGACTCTACTGAACGTCACAAACTGCAGTGTTCCTACTGTACTGACACAGATCTCCGAGCTTAAATAAGAAAATACAATGGCCTACTTAAAGACAGCAGTGGCTTGTCCTGTTTTCCTACCGTGTAAGCATCAAGTCAGTCTGTTTGTGTTTTGTATTGTATTAGAATGTTGTATCTTTTTTTGTTTGTTTGTTTGTTTTTTTCGAGACAGGGTTTCGCTGTGTAGTCCTGGCTGTCCTGGAACTCACTCTGTAGACCAGGCTGGCCTCAAACTCAGAAATCCGCCTGCCTCTGCCTCCCAAGTGCTGGGATTAAAGGCATGTGCCACCACTGCCCGGCTATGTTGTATCTTTTTTTTTAAATGTTATTTTTTGAATGTATATGAGTGCACTGTAACTGTCTTCAGATACACCAGAAGAGGGCATCAGATCCCATTATAGATGGCTGTGAGCCACCATGTGGTTGTTGGGATTTGAACTCAGGACCTCTGGAAGAGCAGTCAGTGCTCTTAACCGCTGAGCCATCTCTCCAGCCCAGAATGTTGTATCTTTAAAGACTGGCACCTGAGGAAGCTGGAGAGACTGCTCAGTGGTTAAGAGCACAGGCTGCTCTTACAGAGGTCCAGAGTTCGATTCCCAGCATCACATAGTGGCTCACAGCCATCTGTAACTTCAGCCTCAGATCTGACACCTTTGGCCTCCGTGAGCACCTACCCCCACATGCACATACCCACGCACACACGCGTAACACACATAATTAAAAAGAACAAAAATAAATCTTTAAAAAAAAGACTGTCTGGGTTGCTAAACTGAGTTTCACACACACACACACACACACACACACACACACACACACAGTGTTAAATGGATCTTGGCTTGAGATGAAGACAGAATTTACTCCTGCTGTTTTTGTGCTACCTGTTTATGCAAAGCAGAATTCTCAGCATTGAAGATTATAAAAATCAATCTATTGTGAAAAGATACTCTAGGTCTTACGATATCAAAGGCTCAGCTTAGAGTCAATTCTTTATACAAAAATAACACACCCAGCTGGTTAGCATGCAAATTTCCTTTGGTTTTAATGAGTAGTAAGATGATATGCATTCCAAATCATTTAGAGTCCTAAAAATCTATCTCGTTGTGATTTCTTACCAATGAGTGGTGGACCCGTATTCCTATTTTATACACTTAGATAGTGGGCAGGCATGCAAAAATGACAAGCAAAAGCAAGTCACAAGTGAGAGACCTCACGAAGCCCTGGTCTAGGGAAGGAGGACCCAGTGCTCTGTCCAGGAGCACAGTGAGATTAAGATGACAGGCAGATAAATGTCTGTTATTTAGCCCTTTGAGACTACATTAAAACATGGTCATGATGCAAGGGACAGGAAAGGTCCAGGGACAAAGCTCTTACCTGAAGCCTCCTAGGCCATGGGACAAGATGATCAAAGGGTATCCAGAATCCTTTGTCTTAAAGGGGCCGTTCCAGTTAACAGGCAAGCGACAAGATCCTGCCAGAGACACAGGCTGTAGACTCTCTGGCTGCCCATAACGAATCCCACAGGCAGCCTGAGAAAGGCAGGGGTGGGTATATGTGGTCCTCCCCTCTCCAGAATCACCAGGGAAAAAAAGACCCAAAGGGGCAGCACTGAAGAAATCTGGGGCAGATCTGTGAAATGCCAAGGCCATGGGGAACTCCTGGGGTAGGGCTTTGGGAGGGGATTGGGAGAACAAGACCAGCGGGCATGCTGCAGGAGAGTGGACGCTCCCTGGAAGCCAAGAGTGTCTGATACAGCTGCTGGAGCAAGCAGCGGAGTATGGCTGATGGGGTGTAGTTCAGTGATAGGTGGCAGAGCTCTGACCTAGCTAGTATGAGGCCCTGGATTTGCTCCCTAGTACTGGAAAAGGGGGTGGTCTCCCGAGTGGATAAGAATACATGCTGGATTTAGGGACCACAGCCAGCACCGTGTCCCATCTGAGGTCACAAACACCACACAAGAGGTTCTAGTTCTACACGTACCTGGCACACAGCTTTACAAAAGCTGGCAGACAAGCCAGGTAAGTGACCCTCCCAAGTCCCACTGCCAGGAAATTACAAAGTCTGGATTTGAACCGATGACCCAGATTCTCACGCATTCGACTCTCTCCCATATCTCCAAACTAAGGACCGGACTGAACAAGCTAAAGAATTACTGTGTCTCCCTGGGTTTCTCCTGGGGACATAACCAGGCGACTGGGGAAGCAGCCAGGGCCAGGCCAGCCTTACCGATACCCACGTTGAACAGCAACCCCACCCAGCGCTTGTTATACTTCAAGTAGTCAGCCAGACCCATGCAGTACTCATAGCGGGGAATCCACAGGGGCTCTTCGCACTTCTCTGATGCTTGGCATGGGTAGAAGAGTCGGAAGAGGCTCCCCTGGAGAAAAGAAAGGAGCAGCTGCTGGGACCAAGAAGCTTAGGCCTTTCGGGCCAGCAGGAGTCTGGGTACCAGCCAGGCTGGACACCAGCACAGAGAAACAGAAGCAATTCTGTTGCTCGCACATCAGAAGGTTCATGCTCTTCCGACTGTCAAGCTGCATGTCCAATTACATCCTGGAATGGCATCATACTGTGGACCTAGGCTTGGCGCGAACGGAAGAAACTAGATCTTTGCTCTTAGGATGAACACGGTGGCAGCAGTATGCTTAGTCAGGAGAGAGAATCAGAGAGGTGTTACCAGGAAGTGGGTGTCTCTTTTGCAGAACAGAGGTGAGGCCAACCATCAGGAACAAAAATCTAAGGAACTTGCTGGGTCATGGTGGCACATGCCTGGAGTCCTGGAGATGGGACAATTGTGGGCTTATTGTCATTCTTGGCTACATTCCAGGTGGTGGCAGCCTGAGCTACATGAGAAACCTCAAAACTGTTAAAATGGAGGAAGAGGAGGAAGAGGAAACAAAGAAAAAGAAAAGCCTAGAAATTGGCAGGAATAAGAAGCGAATGGGAGGCTAAAGACGAAGATCCCACCTTCCCACTCAAGCCGTAGAGTCAGGACAGTGGCCTGTGGCCCACTGAGCTTCCTCTCATTCCCTTACATCAGGATGGCATCAAAAAACCTTTCCAGGATCAGATGCCTGGACTGAAAACAGGAGAAAGGGCCTGTGAGCTACCTCTGAAGCCAGAGGCACCTCTCTTCCTTGCTGGAGAAAGAACTCAGTTGCTCTGTCATCTGGGGAGGTTCTAATAGTTTGAGTGAGGAATTTAAAAAAAAACGTCAGGAAGACAGGCCTAAGGGTGATGACCAAATCCAGCCCAGCTGTAACTTAGCGCCCCAGAACTTACAAACTTGGACCTGTGGTGGTGAAGTCCCCACAGTGGAGTAGAACAGGGACAGAGCTTGGGACACTTACCTCAAGACTGTGACCCTCCATCACATCTGTGCAGCCAATGTGGTGGGGTCCCGAGATGGGTGGGAAGCATATAGACTGGCCGGCCCCCATCTCATCACCAGCTGGACCAAAGCCGGATGTTCCAGAATGTGCTGGCTGGAAGGCAGAACACAGACTAGCCTCTTGTTGGTCTCTTCCTCGCTTGTTGCTTCTCTAGGTCATATGCCAACCCTGTCCAATTCCTGACATCCTTATTGCCCCAACAGACCTTCCTGCCAGCTACTCACTAAATCACAGGCATTATTTACGCTTGCTACTTTGCCAAGGCTTACAGGCTGGTCTTTCGGTTGTGTTTCTGCAAAGGTTGGTGGAAACCAAGGGCCTTACACATGCTAGCAACCACTCCCATTCCCAGCCCCACAGGCTGTAGTCTTCATTTCCTTCTGGTGGGGTGAGGAGATGGTGGTGAAGAGCTAGTCCTCAGATCCCTCAAAACCTACAAACCACAAGGGTGTGGTTCAGTCCTAGCATACAAGTAGCCCTGGGTTCGATTCCTAGAATTGCAGAAAACAGCTGTGGCAATACACACCTGTAACCCCAGCACTGAGGAGGTGGTGTCTGGAGGGTTAGGAGTTCATGCGATGCATGAGACCCTGTCTCAGGATTAACACATACTGACACTGCACCCACCGTGTATCCATCCAACAATATCTGCTGTAGTGACCACAGCCCAGATGTTGCCCTTTCCTGGCTACTAACGCCCACTGAGGTCCAGCTCTTCCTCAGCTGGCACTGTACTAAGCTCCTTATAGACACTGCTTCATCTAACCCTCTCAACAGTTCTCTGAGAAGGGAGGTAGCTGGACCAATTTTACAGACTCTAGAAGCAAGGCAGAGAGAGTTACCCTGGCTGTGAGGTCTAACTTATAACCCACCCCCCTTAAAGCAAGTTAGATTCCTATTCCTTACAGCCAAAACCACCTGCATGGGCGGGGTCTTGGGCCCCCCGTGGTTTGTTTGTATATTCTGATTCGTCCTGTGGGATCAGTGTGCAAGTCAGAGCATGCCTGGGCAAAAAGAGACTCTGGAGATGGTTGCTACCAAGGGTCCCTGCCATCACCCCTTCTCCCTGCCTCGGAACATACATGTACATTACTGAAGAAGTCACAATCCTGAGAGACTCGGTGAGCTGCTCAAGGTCACAGCTGTTACTACACACACACACACACATGCACGCACACGCACACACACCTTCCTGCTAATCATCTGGTCCAGAGGAAATCCTCCAAGAACCCAAAAGAGTCACTCTACTTAATGTTAGGAGGCAATGATAATTTTCTTTCTACTATTCCTTTTCCTCTTTTGTTCTTCCAGTGCAAATTTTAAGGCACCCATTACAAAAAGGAGGAAGAGGAGGAGGAGCTAAGTTCTGTTGCAGGCTGGGAACCGCGCAGCCAGTGGGGAAAGGGGAGGAGCCTCTGCCGGTCTCCCCTCGCCCCCCCCCCCCGGGGGGCTGGGTGCTCACACTGGAGAACCAAGACTGCAGCTGTGGGACACAAGTGGATCACACGACAGCGAAGCAGCTGCAGCTTCTGTCATAAAGAGAGATAAAATGCCACTGGAGTTCTGAGGAGAGAGAGAGGCCCCTGAGCGTGGGAGCCGAGAGCAGGGGAAGACAGGAAAGAAATTTAGGAAAGGACGTGAGAGACACGGGGGCAGTAGGTGTTGGCTGCAGAGGGAGAACAAGGCGCGTGCACGCGCGCAAGCTCCCACGCGTTCCCGTGGGTAAGCGTAACCATGTGCATGCGGAGGCCAAGCTCCCCTGTTGGTTCTCACGTGCTTCCAACCCTTTTGTTTGAGACAAGGTCTCCCGTTAACATGGAGCTTGACCACATGGGCTTCCAGGGACCTACCCGTCGGACTCTCGTTGCCCGTCATTGAGATTATAGCATGCCATCAAGTCAGGCTTTTTTCTTGAATTAATTACATTTGTTTATTTAATGTGTGGAAATGCATAACACCCACAATGTGCTTCTGTGTGTCATAGGGTAACCTGAGGGAGTCCTTCTCTCCTATCTTGAGGGTCCCAGAGACCAAACATGTTTAGTGGCAAGTGTCTCTATTCGCTGAGCCATCTCACTGGACTCTGGATTACGTTTTGTTTTGTTTTTTTTTTTTTGTACAAGGTCTCTTTAAGTAACCCAGGCTGTTGTCTTGGAACTTGCAGTGTACAGCAGGCTAACCTTGAACTCAGAGATCCACCTGCCTGTGTCTCCTGGGGGTGGTGTTAAAGGCATGTGTGACCACACCCAGCTTTTCTTCTTTCTTTCTTTCTTTCTTTCTTTCTTTCTTTCTTTCTTTCTTTCTTTCTTTCTTTCTTTCTTTCTTTTTCTTTCTAACATGAGCCCTAAGGATCTGAATATCTGTGAGACCAGCACCTTAGCAACTAAGCCATCCCACCATGAAAGACCCAAGCCTGAGATCCAGCTGCTTTGCTAACTAGCTTAGGCAAGTTAACGTGATCTCTCTAAGCCTGGTTCTGCATCCACAAAGGGGGATTTGTGTCAGCCTTGTGGTTGCTATGGAGATAAATGAAACCATGCAATTAAAGTGCCTTGCATAGTACCTGGCTTGAACAAGTATCTAGATGCATTTGGTGATCTCGAGAAAAGCAGGAACAATAGAGTTTGGCAACTGTGTCAATTTGGGACGGGAAAGAAAGAAGGACAGGCAAAGGTGAGGCAGGGTGGAGGATTTTTGTGACCAGGATTTTGGGTCAGGCATCAGGGAAGTATATTTCAAAAGAGTCATGGAGATGAGATGCATAGGACTCTGGTGATCCTAGCAGGCTTCTGAGAGGGGCCATCAGCTAAATTCTGCTTAGGGGAAAAAAAAAAAAAAACCTAAAGAAGACAGCTGGCCAGACTGAGGCTAGCCTGAAGACAGCCTGAGTTCCCCAGACTCTCGCTGACTGAGCCCAAGGTGGATGGAAAGAGAGGTAAAAGTCAATCTTGCTTGCAAACTACAAAGAAGAGACACCCAGCCTTGTTTCTCATAAATGCCATGAGGTTTTCCAGGGGAGTCGGTCAGCTGTGTTCCACTGCTTGCCCTCGCTCCACAGTTCATGGCAGTACCTGCCCAGAATCTCTCTCTCATCCAGGCCCAATGAGACCTCCTAGTTCACTGCAACAAGTTCCTAAACCCCTGCCTTCCCTCCTCTCAGGTCTAAGCATAGCCCCTGTCCCCTTAGCTGGACTCCCGGCACAGACTGCTCAGGTGGCTGGACCTGTAGTATCTAGGCTGGCCGCCTCAGTGACTTGCTTCTCCCAGTAAATCCATGTGAAATCTACGTCAGAGGTTTCTGAACCCACGACCCAATTGCACTGCAATCTCTAACAGTGTATTTCTTTCATCTGCAGGGAAATCAATGCTTGCTATCTTCCTTCCTTCCTTTCTTTCTTTTGTTAACTTTTTAGGGGCTTGGGCTAGAACCCAGAGCCTTTCCCATACGGGCAAGTACCTTACCACAGAGCTACAATCCCAACTCCAAGTTATTTTATTTTTGTTGTTGTTGTTTGGTTGGTTGGTTTTTTTTTTTTTTTTTTTTTTTGGTTTTTCAAGACAGGGTTTCTCTGTGTAGTCCTGGCTGTCCTGGAACTCACTTTGTAGACCAGGCTGGCCTCGAACTCAGAGATCCACCTGCCTCTGCCTCCCGAGTGCTGGGATTAAAGGCGTGCGCCACCACCGCCCGGCTCCAACTCCAAGTTATTATTATTTTTTTATTAAGTCCTAGGTGTTTCTGACCAGCAGAATTTGAGAATCTCTGAAGAGTTCTTTCACAGATGGAGGGTCTTTTCTTTCATTCAGACATGCTTGCACACATGAACCAAACACTGAGTGTACCCTGTGGACTTCACTATCTTCTCACTGGGAAAACAGCCATGGCCACCCAGAAACACACTGGCAAATATAGGCAAGATGGCTCAGCAGGCAAAGAAGCTTGCCTCTAAGCCTGGTGTTCTGTGTTCAATTACCAGAAATGACATTAAGAAGAGAGGAAATCTGTCCCCACACCCTAAGTTGCCCCTGACCTCCAATCATTTACCATGGAACTCAGGTACCCAGTCACATGCAGAATAAACACATGCTTTTAAAAAGGGCTTTCCTCAACGAGTGCTATTTAATAATTTTTTGCACGCTTGTGCTTTTCCTCATCACGTGAACCCCAGGGTGTAAAGAGCATGCTTTAACCAGTAGGGCAAACTACCTATCATGTGCTTTCCACAGGCAGCAGGGACCACAAGCAGCAGGGACTTGTCTTCTTTTGGCTTTGATTTTAAAATCCCCTGATTCTTCTCCTTGGTCGTTCTAAGATAGGGTCTCTCTGTGTAGCCCAAGCAGGCCTCTAACTCAAGATCTCCTTGTCCACCTCACAAGTGCTAGGATTGTAGGTATGTGCCACACTATCCAGCTCAGTTCCTTTTTTTAATGTGCATTGGTGTTTTGTCTGCATGAACGTGTGTGAAGGTGACAGAGCCCCTGGAATTGGAGTGACAGACAGTTGTGAGCTGCCACGTGGGTGCTGGGAACTGAACTTGGGTCCTCTGGAAGAGCAGCCAGTGCTCTTCAGTGCTGAGCCATCTCTCTAGGCCCGCCCCCAAGTCAATTATTTTTTAATCTATCATATTTATCAAAAAATAAGGCTCTATACTATAGAGGGAAAAGAGAAGTTTAGGTGATTTTGTATTCAATCTCTGCCATATATATATATATATATATATATATATATATATATATATATCATAATAATTATACAATGTATGTAATTTATTTATTTATTGGAGGGTGTCCCACGGCACCCATGTGGAGGTCAGAAAACAACTTTCAGGAGTTGGTCCTCTCCTTCCACCATGTGGGCTCCTGGAATAGAGCTCAGGTCACCAGACATGACAGCACCTTTACCCACTGGACAATCTAGCCAGCCACAGCAGTGAGACCTTCAACAAATGCCTTAAACTCTAAACCTGTCATTTACAGCTATTCATGAGGTTGAAGATCATGTGTGTAAAATATCTGGCATATGGAAGACACTCCGACTCCATAAGGCAGCTATTAACTGATTCTGTTAATGAACTATATGACCACTCCAAGTCTGACTTTCATATATGTAAAACAGGAACATTCATAAGTGAAGCTTAAAGGAGAAAGCTGATACAGCCTAAGGCCTGATACATTGTAATTACGCATAAAAACCTCAGCAACTATCCAGCACTCCTGTTGCTCCTTCAACAACATACCCAACTATTATTTCTGGCATAGATCCTTTGGCAAAACGAATTCTTCTCTCCCAGGCTTTTCATGCCTGAGACACACCTACCAAGGCCCACTAAAGAGGCCCCAAAGAGCCCGAAGGGAAAGAACAGGGTGTTCATTGGAGCGCTAGCCTCCTGTTCCAGCGAGCAGCTCTGGCCCTCTGCCAACCCCGTGGACTTCTCATCACAGGCCAGAGTCCAGGACGAGCACCCCTCTTGGGATTCCTTTCAGACAAAGCTCTCTGCAGGCTATGGGCTTGAGGCCTACCTGATCTTTGGACTCTGGAGGAAGTGAAGAAATAACCTGGTTTTAGATGAAGACATGAAGAACTCCAGGGACGGGATTGAGCAATGAGGCGGTAAAACTAGAAGAGCTGCCTGACGGGAACGTTCTAGGGCAGCAACAAGAGAACCCCTGTTGCTTGTGGAGGCTTTGCAGTTTACAAAGTACTTTCATACACTGTGATATAAAAGAGGAGGAGGAGGAGGAGGAGGAGGAGGAGGAGGAGGAGGAGGAGGAGGAGGAAAACGGGAAAGAGGAGGAGGAGAAAAGGAGGAAAAGAAAAAAGAGGAAGAGGAAGAAGAGGAAAAGGGGGAAGATGGAGGAGGAGGGGGGAGGAGGAGAAGGAGGAGAGGAGGAGGAGGAGGAGGAGGAGGAAGGAAGGAGTGAGTCCCAGAGAGCCTGTATGATTGGCCCAAGGTCAGGGAGAGTGAGGCAGAGTTCTTTGCTCCACTTCAAGTTCATAGCACTGTGGGGAAGAATTTGGGTGTCTTCTTCCAGCATTATGGAAAACAAGACAGCGAAGAGTGGAGCACAGCGTGAAGGACACAAAGCTGCCTGCTTTCAAGGACGTGAGCCAAGGGCAGGGCAGGAATCTCAGGTGAAGGAGTGACAGTCCTCGATGACCCTGGAAGGGCTTAGGTGCGGGGTGGATTCTGACAGGACTTCTCTGAATAGGAAACAGAGACGATGAAGAGCAAAGATTAGCGCGCAGATTCCGGGATTGAGAGACAAAGAGCCCCCACGCTGGAATATGAAAAGGTCTTTGGAGAGCTCCGTTAAGAACTAGAGCTTCGGTCAATCAAACTTACCCAGTCACGCTGATCATTCAAAAGCTACCTGAGAAGGGTCACTCGGAGGAAACCCGACACCGCCCAGGAGCCCGTGGCCCTCTGGGAGTAGTAGTTCTTTCACTTAACTTGCCAATTTAAACGCATCGCCTGTTTACTACAAGTCCCAGGACGCAACGTGGCTCCTTGTCGTTCCCAGGACTACAATTCCCAGATTTCCTGACTACACTCTTGGGCGGTGTGAAATCGGCCAGGACCCGGGATGCGGTGAGATTGCGCCCCCTGGTGTCTGAGGAGCAGCAGCCGCAGTGACACGCCTCGAGCGGAGGATTATAGTACTGGGAAGTAACCCTCCGCCTAACCCGTCCTCAGATAGTTCCCGGCGTGCCTGGAAACATACCCGGCTTCACTTTGTTCTCAGGGAGATTGGGGATGAGAGGGTGTTTTCCATTTCTGTAGACATTTTTTTTTCCTATGAAAATATGAAACTGATTGTCGAGGACGCATCTAGCTGTTCCTGGAGACACCTGAGATTTTCCATTGTTCTCAGGAGACTCAGCTGAGAACAAGGAGGAACCTGAGGGATCTTGGGGTCCATCCACAACCCAACCGTCCTTCCCCTACTCGCCTCCATTTGAGTGAACGGTGCTTGGTTTTTTGAGATGCACTGATGAACAAGATATTGTCTCTAGAGTTAACAGAATTCACTATCTAGTAGAATTCAGAAAAGGGAGGGGCCGAGCCACAGCAAGTGCGGGAGGCTCGAATAGCACCCGCCCGAGGTAAGAAAAGGGAGCCCTGCCTCAAGATGCTTAAAGGAAGAAATGCCAATTAGTAGTACAGGGAGTGTGTAGCTCTCTGATGAGAGGTAGTGAATTCACTCTTACATAGGAGATGAGGGCCGGACTGGAGAGTCCTATAATGTCAACCAAGACTGGATCATCTCGAAAACAAAACAAAACAAAAGACTGGATCATCCACGAGGCTCAAAAACACCCCATGGGTGTTGGGGCACCTGTCCTTGTAGTTCAGAACATAGAGGCTGGGCCTAGACTACATAGTGAGACTCTTTGTCAAAGTACCACCACCACCACCACAGCGCGCGCACACACACACACACACACACACACACACCTAAAAACCTAATGAATGAGGTCCCTATTGCTTACCCTGGCATTTAAGAGCCCACTGACGCCGGGCGGTGGTGGCGCACGCCTTTAATCCCAGCACTTGGGAGGCAGAGGCAGGCGGATTTCTGAGTTCGAGGTCAGCCTGATCTACAGAGTGAGCTCCAGGACAGCCAGGGCTATACAGAGAACCTGTCTCTAAAAAAAAAAAAAAAAAAAGAAATAAGAAAAAAAAAAAAGAGCTCACTGATGTGCTGTTCACTGGACCTCCAGTAGGAGTCCCCACCCCCTCTACCCAGCCCGGATCCCAGCTACTAGCAACCAATGTGTTAGCAAGCCGAGGGTACCCTGGGTCTTCACTGTTCTTGCCACTCCTGACCTGGTATTCTGGTGTCTTGAAGGTACTCTTCCCTGCCTGGTGGGCTCTCTACTCCTGGCCTGTTTCTAAGTTTCACTCTCCAAGACACTTTAATGACCCTGTCTTCTCAACCCATCTCTGCTTCCTCTCAGTTGCTGGAACATTTGCAGATAGATATCTTCCTTCTTGCTGGGAGATTTCACCTCCACCATTAATGGCATCCAGAGTGAAGATCTTTTGTGGGTTTTGTTTTGTTGTTGGTTTGGTTTAGGGGTTTTTGTCTGTTTTGAGGGAAAGAGATGTAGGAGCCGTAGAGAACCACACGTGGGTCCATCCAGGGTAACGATTTATATTTAAGGTTAGATATTGGGAAACACCTCTAATTGTGTGGGCATCTTGTTAATTGAGCATTACCAACTATATAAAGCTATTGGATAATCTTTAAGCATTAGAGTCTCATCTCTACCGGGTACCACGTGGATGGCAGGATGGTCTGGGCTCAGCCAAGCATTGTGGAGACAGCATGGGAGATTGGCAAAGCTATCTCCCACACTGGTGTCTCGTGGGTGGCAGGGCTGGTGCCTTTGACCCGCATGAGCTGCGGTCAGAGTTGAGCATCGGTGGGAGCACACTGCTGCTCTTGGCCTCAGGGCTTGTCTAGTCGGGAACATGGTGGCCCCATAAAAACAAGCCAGTTTGGGTGCCACCATTTTAAATATTATCATTAACAGATCTGCATGTCCTTTGAATCACCAGGGTCTTGAATCCTGCTTTACCTAAACGTTTCCTTTACGTTCCTAATATGTTTCCTTCTGGAACATATTGCCACAGATATCCTTCCAGAGCCATGATAAGGTCATCAGAAGGATGCTAACAGCAATATATTAGGTCACAGCTTTACCTAAAGCTGTGGTTGGTGCTGATGGACACAGAACATAAACATTTTAGTGTGGACCAGAGAAGGTTCTCTTTGGCTGATTAATCCAGGCTGTGAAGCTGGTCCGGGGCACTCATAACAACACAGAGTCCCAGGTCATGAAAGGAAGAGCCAAAAATGATGTATCTCCATCATCTATCTCCAGCCAGGCATGCAGACCTCCAATAATGTAGGCTTTCTTTCCAGTCAGCTACCATGCCAACACTAACCTTTCTCTTGTGCCTAAGCCAGGTGGGTGGAGATTTGATCAGTAACATAGAAAAGGCTGCTCTTCATCCAGTAAGAAAAATGACAAACAGCCGGGCGGTGGTGGCGCATGCCTTTAATCCCAGCACTTGGGAGGCAGAGGCAGGCGGGTCTGAGTTCGAGGCCAGCCTGGTCTACAGAGTGAGTTCCAGGACAGCCAGGGTTACACAGAGAATCCTCTCTGGAAAAACAAACAGAAGAAGAAGATGAAGAAGAGGAGGAGCAGGAGGAGGATGGGAAGGGAAGGGAAGGGAAGGGAAGGGAAGGGAAGGGAAGGGAAGGAAGGAAGGAAGGAAGGAAGGAAGGAAGGAAGGAAGGGCAAACAGCAGGTTGGTATCTTACATACTGTACTTTGTGACCAGAGCTGTGACAGTATAAAATGGCGAAGAATAAAGACGCTGATCTCTGCTTCCCCAGTGAGCTGAGTCCTTTGCTGGTCTTCATTTTGGTGTTCATGATCTTGTCGACACGGAGTCTCATGCTTACATGTCAAGTGGGCTTCTGCCCTGAGCCCTCTCTCCAGTTTCCCTTTCCCTGATTTGTAAAAAGATTTATTTTGTTTTATATGCATGGATGTTTTAAATTTATGTATATATAATGCACCACATGCGTGTCTTGTGCCACAAGAGGCCAGAAGAGGGCGTCAGATCCTCTGAAACTGCAGTTTCAGACCGAGAGGGGAGAGGAGAGGGGAAGAGGGAGAGAGAAAGAAGGCCAAGCAATCTTTTTATACTTGAGCCACGCTGTTACCTGACTGTTGCTAGGTAACTGTTGGGCAGAGCCTAGAAGAAATGCTAACCTTCCTGGCCCCTAGAGGAAACCTCTTCTCTCGTAAGTGGGGCAAGCAATAGTTTGTAAATGTTGACAATGGTATTTTATGCTCCTTGAATGATACCCATGTCAGTGCCATTCTCTTCCAAGGCCAGAGGAACACAGCTGCCAGGAAGCACGCTGCATTTACACTTGTTGCAGGGAAGGGTAAAGCAGGTTGCAGGGATGGGGAGTGAGGGTTCAGTAAGATGGCGTTGCAAAGGACTTCCTACCTAGTCCGGACTTTTGCTAGCTTATCTGGGGGACTGCTAAAATAAATAAATAAATAAATAAATAAATAAATAAATAAATAAATATCTGTAAATAAATAAATAAATAAATAAATAAATAAACGAGCTTTAAAAATTTAAAGAAGTTGCAATAAGTGCTTGGTTTCAGGTCCCAGGACCTGAAGTGAGTATTTTACACATCAAAGCAGACCTGGCCTCCAGGTTTTCCCAGCATCCCTCAGTCCCTACCTGGCACACTCTGCCCTCACCCCTGAACTTTCTCAGGGGCTAGGCTGCTCTTCCCCCAGAGGCTCTTCCCTCTATAATCCAGACATTTTGGTCTCCCTAGCCCCACCCCTCCTCCTCTTCTTTCTCTGTGCTTTCTCTCTTTCTCTTCCCCCTCCCCTTTCTCTCCCTTCCTATGGCAACTCCTCTGACCTCAGTCCTTGGAGATTGCTTCCCAATAAACCTGTGTTTAATATAATTTAATCTGGCTTGAATTGGCTCATTTCCCTTGTGGAGAAATAACTTATCAATGAGTTGATGAAAAGCTATCCTCTGCAAAAGCAGTAACCACAGAGCCACCTCCCCCTGTCCTATCTTTTAAATTATTATTATCTTTGAGACAGCGTCTTACGCATCCCAGGATGGTCTCAGACTTGCTTTATAACTGAGGACAGCACTAAACTCTCAAGCCTCCTGCTTCCATTTCTGGAATGCTGAGATTTCGGGTGTGCACCACATTTCGGGTGTGAATGCTGACCTACACCTGTAGCCCATAAACTTATTTTTAATTTCTCATTTTTTTCGGAGACGCTAAGGATTTAGCCCATATAATAAAAAAATAATAAATTCAGTGAGGACCAAAAACTAGCTTTCTCTGTGCTTATGTACTAATTCTTTTTTTTTTTAATTTATTTTATATATGTGAGTACACTACCACTCTCTTCAGACACACCAGAACAGTGCATTGGATCTCATTACAGATGGTTGTGAGCCACCATGTGGCTGTTGGGAATTGAACTCAGGACCTCTGGAAGACCTCTGAGCCATCTCTCCAGCCCCGTACTAATTCTTTTATAAAATAAAATATTAACCTTTATTTTTATTTTATGCACATGGGTATTTTGCTTACAGGTATGTCTGTGTAACCTATGCAGTACCAGCAGAGGGCAAAAGTGTCGGAACCTCTGGAATTACAGATGTTTGTGGGCTGGGAACCTCTGGAATTACAGATGTTTGTGTGCTGCATGCCCGGGTTCTCCGGAAAAACAGCCAGTCCTCTTAACCCGTAAGTCACCTCTCCAGCCTCTACCTCCAGACTCCTGACCGAGGAATGGTCTTCTGTAGGGGATATGATCCTCTCCGATGGAGCTTGCACCATCGGGAGGGACACACATGGAGCAGTGATGGAGGAAAGCAACGCCAGCTGGATTAGCTGACTCAACCCTGGTGCTCAACGGAGACACTGATGCCCCAGCCACTTGGCCCTCACATTAGAGGAGTCAGTTTCTGAACTGTGTTCTGAGTCCAACCACATGTACCAGTCAGTGAGTAACCCTGTGTGCTGGTTTGTATATGCTTGGCCCAGGGAGTGGCACAATTAGGAGGTGTGGCCTTGTCGGAGTGGGTGTGTCACTGTGAGGGTGGGCTTGAAGACCCTCATCCTAGCTGCCTGGAAGCCAGTCTTCTCCTAGCAGCCTTCAGATGAGGATGTAGAACTCTCAGCTCCTCCTGCACCATGCCTGCCTGGACGCTGCCATGTTCCTGCCTTGATGATAATGGACTGAACCTCTGAACCTGTAAGCCAGCCTCAATGAAATGTTGTCCTTATAAGAGTTGCCTTGGTCATAGTGTCTGTTCACAGCACTAAAACCCTAACTAAGACACTGTGTGTCTCATGTGCTGTTGTGTTTTGTTTTTTCATTTAATCCTCCAGTGGAGCGTACCTTTTTATTTCCAGAACAGAAAACAGCCGTCCTATTTCTCAAACAAGGAAACACAGGGGTGAAAAAGTCCCAACAGACACTGTCAGTTGCCCACTTATATCCTTTACCCCACCCCCAGTCGCCTCGGTGGGGAAGTCCCTCCAGCCGCTGAGGGCGCCTTCACTCAGGCTCTGGCTTCTGTCCAGTTGCTTCCTTGCCTGCAGTGAGGCGAAACATCATGGCAGCAAGTGCAAAATGGTGCAGAGTGGCTCACCTCAATGTGGAGGGAAGGCAGAGACGGCAGGAAGGGGTGCGGACACTGCTGAATTAGGTGCTCCCCATGGTCCCCAACCTGCCTCTCAGCAGCTCCTCCGCAGCAGCTCAGGTCATCACCCCAAGTACATGAGAGGCCCTGGCCGCCCCAGATCTTTCTCCCCTCTCTCCTCCCCTCTCCCCCTCCATCTCTCTCCCTCTCTCTTTCCTTTCCTCCCTCTCCCTCTCCTTCTCTCTATCCCTCCCTCCCTCTCTATCACCCTCTCCCCCTTTCTCTCATTCCCTCTTTATCCTGTTCATTCATTCATTCATTCATTCATTCATTCTCTCTCCCTCTCTCTTTTCTCTCCCTCCCTGTCTCTCATTCTCTCTGTCTTGTTCATCTGTTCTCTCTCTCCCTCTCCCTCCCCCCTCCCCTCTCTCCTGTCCCCATTCCAAGACACCCTTTAACTCTCCCCCTTCCCGCAGTAAACCTCTTGCCCTAGATCTGTTTCATGGGGTGTGACTTTGTGGCGTTCCTTGGCTCCAACCAGAACAAGGTACCTTTTCACTGCTGTATCCTAATGGTGCCCCTTAGGGCATGCTCCCAGTAACCTACTTGCTCCAACCAGGCCCCGCCCTGAACTCATTGATGAATTAACTTGATGGTAAAGTCAGCACCTCGATGAGTAAAAGTCACTTCTCAATGGTGCCTTCAGCTGGGGCTGGGGCTCGGCTGGTAGAGTGCTTGCCTAGTGTGCACAAAGCCCTGGGTTCCATTCCCAGCAGCAGTATAAAATTGGGTGTGGTGGTATTGCCTATAATCTCAGGTATAGACAAAGGAGCAGAAGTTCAAAGTCATCCTGGGCTACATAATGAATTTAAGGCTAGCCTGCGATATTTAAGACCCTATCTTCAAACAAACAAACAAAAACAAACAAACAAACAAACAAACAAAAAACCAATGTGCCACCAGCTAGAAACAGCCTGTGTTTGACACATGAGCCTGTTTTAGGCATGTGTAGTGGTTTGAATAGATATGGCCCCCATAGATTCATGTATTTGAATGCTTGGCCCACAGGGAGTGGCACTATTAGGAGGTGTGGCCTTGGGTGGGTGTGGCTTCATTGGAGGTGTGGCCTCATTGGAAGATTCTGTCACTGAGATGGAGCTTTGAGGGCTCCTATGGTCAAGCTCTGCTTACTGTGGCACAGTGTCCAGCTGCCTTCGGATCTAGATGTAGAACTCTCTGCTCCCCCAGCACCATCTCTTCCTGCAAACCTCTATGGCTTCCCTCCATGATGATAATGAACGGGACCTCTGAAACTGTGAGCCAGCCCCAATTAAGTGTTTTCCTTTATAAGAGTTGCCTTGGTCATGGTGTCTCTTCACAGCAGTAGAAACCAAACTCAGCATTTCATATCCAAACCATGGCATTCATCCTCATGTCATCCTGTCCTCTCTCTGACAAATTCCAAATGTCACTGCATCATCAGGAAGGACCAAGTCTGTGCCTGGGCGCTTAGACTCTCACCCAGTTAGCATGATAGATTTAAAATGTCAGTCATAGCATGCCCATTAGTAGGCAGGAAACAGAAGAAGACTAAGGTGACCAGGTGGCCTGTCAGAGTCTTTTACTCAGTGACCAGCAGAGCCAGGATCAAAGCTCCCGTGTACCTATTCTGCTGGGACATCTTGATTCCTGGTCACAGAAAGGACTGGAAGTGAAGTCTTTGGGGCCCCATATTCTTCCTCTCTCCTGACTCCAGGCCTGGGTGTGACCTCCAGATCACCAGAGCCCTGCCTGGGAGTGGGGGGTGGGGGACATTGGAGCCCAGAGCAGGGAGAGCTGGCAGAGGGAAGCTGGGCGGGGCATTCCGCATTCTGCTCTCTAGCTCCCTCCAGGCCTTTGAGAGTTTACTTG
>NW_021621113.1:7243115-7294033 GCF_004785775.1 Grammomys surdaster | reverse complement strand
GCCCCCCCCCCCCCCCCCCCCCCCCGGCCGCAACCTCCAGCTTCCCAGAATCTCTCATCAGAAATGACTGGTGGAGACTGAGCCAGCTCAGAGATGCCGGAGGCCAAGGCAGAGCCCGACTCCCACTCTTCTTTCTGGCTCCCAGCCCTGCTATCACAGACCCCATCAAAAGCCTGGTAGAGGCTTGACCTCCTGCCCAGCATGAGGCAGCCTGGAGGGATGAAACTCTCAAGTGTTTAGGGATGGGGGCCGGATCAGGTTAGAAGTAGAGAAGTCCCTGTCAGCCCTTACTTACCCTCCTGGGGCGGGTCACAACACTGACACAAAGCTATCAGCCCTTGTCAAAAGCCCTGAATGCTTGATCAGTGTCCTCCTTCGAGCCAGACTCCACCCTCTCCCTCAGGCAGAGTGACTTCCAGGTCCCTGCCTAGGCACACCTGACCTCACCTCTCTTCTCTTATGGTCTGATCCTCTCATCGATTCAGTACCTTTTCTCAAGCCCAGTCTCTCCTGGACTTCCTCCCCTGCCCCCCCCTCCCCTCCCATGCTCCTCTGCGTTCCTCTAACAGCTGCCCCCTCCCTCCTCCATGATAGTGCACGCAACAAGTGACCTTCTCCCTCTCTGGTATTTTGTCACAGGGATGAGAAGAGACAGTCTTTCTAGTAGCCAGGCTATGAACTCATAGCAATCCTCCTGCCTCAGCAAGCTGTTGCTCACCGGCATCATACACAGCTTGTGTGGATCTTATTCTAAGTCTGATGAAAACTACTGGGGATTGGCTTTAAAGCATTGGCACCAGGGACTAGGGAGATGGCTCAGTGGATAAAGAGATTGCTCCACACGTATGTGAATATTGGCTGGGTGTGTCAGCTCACCTGTAATTCCAGGAAGAGACGGGGGAAACCCAGAGAAAGCTGGATAGCTGAACTAGCCATATAGGTGAGCTCTGGGTTTGATTAAGAGGCCTTGCCTCAATGAATAAAGCGGAGAGTGATTGAACATGACTCCCAATGTCAGCCTCAGGGCTCCACAAACATGTAGACACAGGACCTCCGTCACACATGTCACTGTGCTTACACCCACATACACACAAAAGAATATAAATAAAGATTGGCTGTGCTATCACTTAAATATGACAAGGGCCACAAATCACAGCAGCTTCCATTAAAAAGCTTCTCATAGATCTCAAGAGGAGGGTTGACATCATGTCCTGGGAGAGCATCCAAAAAACTGCCTGAACAGCCAGGAGGCAGGATTCTCTAGTGTGGTCTCCTTGGGAACAGGAGGGAGATGCAACGAGAAGGTAAGGCCTAGCCTATCTGTGCCATATCAGCAAGCACCAGGGCCGAGGGACTGTCCCTGGGTCTTTGGTCCCCGGGTCCTGGTGGTTAAAGCAGAACGGTGGCCTTGTGAGTGAGCCAGCTGAGGTGATGAGATGAGCCCTGAGCCCAGTGGTAAGCCTTTGAAAAGTCCAGGTCACTCCCGGGCTAGCTGCTGACTCTCACTTCACAAAGTGAGTCTTGGTAAGGATCCAGGCAAAGCTGGGGTGGGGGCCGCAGAGGAGAGAGGGAGGAGAACAGAGGACAGAGGCCAGGGCCATGATCCTGCTGCCAGAGGGTGGCAGCTGAACTAGGGTAGGGGTGGGGCGAAGAGGGGTAGGAGTGAGCTAGGCTTCAGGGCTTGTTTGGAAGTGGCATGGGAGGAAGTTTATAGACAACCAGAATACATTATAAGAGGCCCATCCCGTCCCTAGTCTGGAATTCACATGTGTTCCTTTTCCTACCGCAGACCCTGCTGTGTCCTGCACTATGTCACAATGACACTTCTGGCCTTGGTGGCTTAGTAAAGGGATTTTTAGGCTGCGATACCCACAGGGTTCAAGATGAACAGGAAGTGGAACACAATGTCTGACCCATAGTGGGACATAGTACACAGCTGCTGCCCCATCCAATGAAAAAGAAGAAAGTTTGCTGGAGCTGATGTCAGATCATGTTCTGGGTACTAGCACAATTCTCCACTAGCTAGGCAACCCTGAAGAGCCATCTTCCCTTCTCTTCTCCGGAAGCCGAGGTAGAAGGCCTAGTTCTTCTCCAAGTTAGGAGAACTGAATGAGGCTCTGTCTGTCTGGGCTCTGCTCTTACACGGGCTCCATCAGCCACGACAGCAGTGACCTCACATAACACAGCCAGGCTGCAGAGGTAAGCCAAGACTCAGAGAGAAACAGGACTGTGGAACTGAGGCCCCTCTGTCTCCTCCGCAGAGCTCACCTCTGGACCTGCTCCCTGCCCCACCCCAGTCACCAGCCCCCAACACTCGGCAGGCTTTCTCCTCAAGACACTCACAGAGAGCTGGCATAGCTCCAAATACCAGGCAGTCATCCCTGGGGAGGGAGAGGA
Source organism: Grammomys surdaster (assembly GCF_004785775.1). Classification (NCBI taxonomy): domain Eukaryota; kingdom Metazoa; phylum Chordata; class Mammalia; order Rodentia; family Muridae; genus Grammomys; species Grammomys surdaster. The sequence continues at coordinate 7,291,636 of NW_021621113.1, read as the reverse complement.
GGAGGAGAAGTGAATCTTCTTGTCTCTGCTTGGAAGGCAGCCTCTTAATTACCTAAGGTTGAGGCAGCCCGCTTGCTAGGTAACAGCCTGGCTCTTCTGGTTAATCCCCAGATGGTCAGGGCTGCGGAAGGTGTCTGGATGTGGACAGCTCTGAGAAGGACCGGGAACTCCCTTGAGGAATCCTCAGCTTCAGAAATCATCAGAGAGTCTATTTCAGTAGAACAAGGTGGAGGGAAGAACAAAATTATTTCAGGATCAAGCTTTGAAATTTACTTACTCAGTTTGGCCAATCCTGCATTTCAAAGAACTCTGTCCCTTGGGAATGGCCACGCCTCAAAACTCAGCCTGCAGCCTGAGGTATAAATGCTGACTTGTGTACAGTGCCTGCTCACCAGCCTGAGGTATAAATGCTGGCTTGTGTACAGTGCCTGCTCACCAGCCTGAGGTATAAATGCTGGCTGTGTCCAGTACCTGCTCACCAGGCTGCAGCCTGAGGTATGAATGCTGGCTATGTACAGTGCCTGCTCACCAGTCTGGTGTATGAATGCTGGCTGTGTACAGTGCCTACTCACCAGCCCGGTGTATGAATGCTGGCTGTGTACAGTGCCTACTCACCAGCCCACAGCCTGGGGTATGAATGCTGGCCGTGTGCAGTGCCTGCTCACCAGCCTGGGGTATGAATGCTGGCTTGTATACAGTGCCTGCTCACCAGCCTGGGGTATGAATGCTGGCCGTGTACAGTGCCTGCTTGCCTCCAAGGCCTCTCACTTCATTTATTTATTTATTGTAGTTTCTCTGTGCAGCCCTGACTATCCTGGAACTTGCTCTATAGACCAGACAGGCCTCGAACTCACAAGAGCTCTGCCTCCCTGTGCCTCCTGAGTGCTGGGATTAAAGTTGTGGACCACACTGCACAGCTTTAAATTTTTTAACTTATTTGTTTGTTTGTTTGTTTTTTGTTTTTTTTTGTTTTGTTTTTTCAAGACAGAGTTTCTCTGTGTAGCCCTGGCTGTCCTGGAACTCACTCTGTAGACCAGGCTGGCCTCGAACTCAGAAATCCACCTGCCTCTGCCTCCCAAATGCTGGGATTAAAGGTGTGCGCCACCACTGCCTGGCAGCTTTAAATTTTTTAATTAGTTAATTTGGAAACAAGGTCTATGAAAGCTAGGTTAGCTTAGAACTATGTATATAGTGTTGGAGAGACTGCTCTGCAGTTTAGAGCACAGACTTCTTCCAGAGGACCTGAGTTCAATTCCCAGCAACCACATGGTGGCTCACAACCACCTGCAATGGGATCCGATGCACTCTTCTGGTGTGTGTCTGACAGCTACAGTGTATTCATATAAATTAAATAAATAAATATTTCTTTAAAATATATATATATATATCGAGCTAGCTTTGAACTCATAGCAATCTCTTTATCTTCTCACTCCTGAGTGCTGGAATTAATCTGTGCTCTACCACATCCAGTTTTCTCTGAATAACAGAAGTTCATCCTACAGGAAGCAGAAACCCACATAGAGATGAGAAGAAGCTCAGACCTTGGACAGTGTCCAGATTTGACCACTTAGAAGGCAGACTTGAGTGGAATAAAATCATTATTAGTAGTAGTGGTTTTGTTGTTTTGAGACAGGGTCTCATGTAGCCCAGGCTAGCCCAAACCTACTTGTGAACTTTGAATGACCTTTAATTTATGTTCCTCTTGTCTCTACTTCCCACAACATTCACCACCATACCGGTTTATGCATTTCTGGGGAGAGAACCGAATACTTTGTATACTGTGTTCAGTAGACAAGCATTCTACCAACTGAACTACATCCATCCCCTAATTTACCTCAAACTGTCAATCCTCCTGCCTCTACCTCGGTGATGTAAGAAGAACTAAGCCCTTTCTTCTGCACATTGCTTCTGGTCATGGTCCATCACATCGACAGAAAGTAATCTTAGTCAACTGGGAGTCAAAAGCCCAGGTGCTGGCCTGCTCGGCGGGCTGGCGAGGTGTCCTCGGGTGAGGTATCACCGTGAGCGGATGTCTTAGCTGGTTTTCTGTTGCTGTGGTAAACACCATGACCAAATGCAGTTTGGGGAGGAAAGGGTTTATTTCATCCTCCAGCTTGTAGTTGCCGTTCCAGGAACTCAAGGCCAGAACTTGGAGGCAGGAACGGAAACAGAGGCCATGGAGGAAGGCTGCTCCCTGGCTTGCTCTGCATGACTTGCTCAGCCTGTTTGTTTTTTTTATACAGCTCAGGACCACACAACTCACTAACCAAGGAAGTCCGCACAGATTTGCCCACAGGCTAGTCAGACAGAGATATTTTATTCCCAGAAGACTCTATCAGCAGATTTCAAACTGTGGGTCCCGACCCCTTTGGGGGCAAAAGACCCTTTCACAGAGGTTGTGTATCAGATATCCTTTGTGCCAGATATTGATTCAACACAGCAGCAAAATTACAGTTATGAAGTAGCAACAAAAATAATCTTAGGGTTGGGGTCATCACAGCATGAGGAGCTGTACTAAAGGGTCACAGTGTTTGGAAGGCTGAGACCCACTAGAGTCTGGAGCTTGTGACAAGTGTGTGGGGGTGGTAACATAGGATGACAGGCCACACGGGACATGCCAAAGGCTGAACCTGTGTCCTTGGGTAAAGGACAAAAGTGCTCTATCACCGAGGCAAACTCCAGGCACTGGGAAGCCATCTGTTTGAGTTCTGCCAGGCACAGCTTGCACACTGCTGCATGTGTGAAATCTCACCCCACTTTGGGAAAACAGCTATTCTGAGCATCCCCATTATACAGGTGAGAGAACAGAAGCACAGAGAGGGACAGTCTCTTGCTCAGGAAGGCACAGCTTATTGGGAACATTTGGCCTGTACTGTCAGCTGCAGTGCCTGTTCACATGTAGGGCCCTTCCTCACAGAAGGTTATAGAAAAGTCTTCTGAGGGTTATAGGTCCAGCCTGAGAAAGAGCAAAGGAGGGAGAGCACAGTAGTCAGACCAAGCTCCACAGAGGTGGCCTAAGCTCACAGTCCCTGAGCCCCTGTGCCTCAGGCAGGAGGCAGAACTACCCCAGCTGTGAGGCAAACACCACTGTGCTGAGATCATGGAGCACCGGTTAGTTCTCAAGATCACATGCACAGGAAGGGGCTTCACCTCTCCACTGAAGTCAGGCCTTGCACTCCACGCCCCGCCCCCCCAGTGTCCTCACCTCCCTGCCCTGGCCACTCCCTGCTCCCCAGGATGAAGGGCTCCATCTCATAAATCAGCACCCAGCTACAGGGCATGAGCCTCCTAGTGGCTTTGATGGGTGTGCCTGGGGAGCCCTTGGCACAGCCCAGCCAAGTGTGTTTTCAGAATGAGCTGAGGACACCCCTCTTCTCTGCCTCCACCCGAGCCTGTAAGCAAGCTTGGGAACTGGTTTAGACAAGCCCAGGCCCAGCTGGCCTGAGAATCTCCCCTGCAGGAATGAAGGTGAAGAGGGTGTGTGTTTGTGTGTGTGTGTGTGCATGCATGTGGGGGTGTGTGTGTGTGCGCTGGGTGTGTGTATGCATGTATGTGTGTGTGTGTGCATGTGTGTGCTAGGTGTATGTGTGTGTGCTGGGTGTGTATGTGTGTGGTATATGTATGTGCATGCTGGGTGTGTGTGTGTGTGTGTGTACTGGGTGTGTGTGTATGTATATGTGTGCATATATGTGCTGGGTGTATTGTGTGCTGGGTGTGTGTGTGCTGTGTGTGTCTGTGCTGTGAATGTGTCTGTGCTGTGTGTGTTTGTGTGTATTGTGTGTGTGTGTATGTGTGTGTGCTGTGTGTGTGCTGGGTGTATGTGCATGTATGTGCTGGGTGTATGTGTGTGTGTATGTTGCAATGCAAAGGAAGCACACTTCCAGCATGAACCAACCATGAACCCAGGGATGGAGGTAGGGTGGCAATCAGACGGATATCCCTCGTGTGGCTCATCTTTTCTTGGGGAGACGCTACACATGCCTCTACTCACCCCAGATAGGGAGCCTGGAGTCTGTCTGCTGCTTGGAAAGCAGGTCATATGTCCACTCTCCTGCCCCTGAACCTGTGCCCTGAACCTTGCTGTTCCTGTGTGTGGAGCAATTTTCCCCTAGAAGCTCCAAGGGGAGCTTCAGAATGAGGCCTACCTCAGGCCCCTCGACGCTGCCTTTCCTACCCTTTCCCGATACTACAGAAGATTTTCATTTCTGTCTTACGTTCCCTTCCGGGAAAGAAGCCTCCACATAGTCAAGATGTTTCGCTCACTAAAGTGCATCGTGCAAAGTGGAGGTGACCATTTCTTCTTACTCCTTACAACGATCGTGAGTTTTCTCAAAAAATGTGTTTTGAACCTGGAGTAGCTTGGTTGGTCGGGTATAGCATGCTCTGGGTTAGGTGTGACCCCACATACACTCAGGCATGGTGGCCCTGCCTACAATCACAGCATGCAGGAGGTCAAGAAAAGCGAAGCAGAAGTTCAACAGCATTCTTGACTCTGTAGCTAGTTCAAGGCCAGCCTCCAGAGCAAACCAAACAAAAACGTAGCCTGGAGGTAGCTCAGTGAGGGAGCAGTTACCCAGCATGGGGACGCCTCAAGGTTCTATTCCAGTGCAGGCAAAACAAAACCCCAAACAGCATTACTTCCTTTCCGGTCCTAAGGCCAATGTCCCTCCCCAGAGGCCTTCTCTGCCCCTGGGTTCAGTAGCCCCCCTGTGTGTGCTGTCAGGTCCCCCTCCCATTCACACACTCTCTAACAACAGGGGTGGAGGAGAGTCCATTTCACGCGCTTGTTCTTGCAGTGGACCCAGGTTTGGTTCCCAGAACCCACATAGCAGCTCGAAATTATCTGTAACTTCAGTTCCAGTGAATCTGATACCCTTTTCTGGCCCCCACAGGCACAAGTCATGCATGCTGTAGACACACTTGCGTGAGCACATGCATGTGCGCACACACACACGCGGAAATAGCCGGATATGGTGGCATATACCTTTAATCCTAGCACTTGGGACCCAGAGACAGAAAGATCTTTGCAAGTTCAAGGCCAGCCTGGTTTACATAATGTGTTCCAGGACAGCCAGGGCTATATAGAGAAACGCTGCATCAGAATAAAAGAGAAGATGTATGTATAGGTGACTTAGGACCTGGCATAGGAATACAGGCAAAGTTACTCAAGTTCCCTGAGCCTCAACTTTCTCTTCTGTAAAATGGGAATGACAATAGTATCTCCTTTATAGTAATTTCTAACATGCTTGGCACATAGTCAACTACACTGTTACTTAATAGCATGGCACTTCCAGTGCCTCCTGGGAACCTGGTCCAAGTTAGGATGCTAAGAATCACACAGATGACTGAACGTGGAGGGTAAGCATGAGAACCCGGAGAAGGGTCCTGGCTCTGACTCAGGAGAGTCATGGCAGCTTCCTACAGGAAGGGAACCTTCTGCCAATACCAAGCCTGGTAGGATGGCAACAGCGCATGCCCACACCTGTCTTCTGCATGAGAAAGCTTGCGGTTTGCCTGAGCAGCTGTCTATCAGGAGTGAACAACCTCTTAGTGCCAGGGGGCCAATTTCTTCTTGATCCCATTTTGAGGATGCTGCTGGACACAGGCTGTGCCCTGCCCTCACTGAGAAGAGAATGTTTACCTCACAAATCAGCAGACCTCCCTGGTCAGCAGAAGGATTCCCACTTCCTGTGGAAGGACACCCCACCGAGGGCTCTTCTACCTTAGCAACCCTCCAAGGAGGATGCTGTTAATCCATTTTACAGATGCAGGTAGCCACTGCCCAGCTCCATTCAGTGGCCCTGAGGGACAAGCAGAGACCTCATCAGGCCAGGCTCTGAGTTCAAATCTTCTCCCGGACACACCTAAGCTAGGTCACCTTAGGGAGAGTCAACCCCCTCTCTGAGCTTCGTGTTTTTAGTAGTAAAAAAGAAAAAAAGAAAGAAGATCTGGTGATGTAATTCAGCGATAGAACACTTGTCTAACGTGCACAAAGCCCTGGATTCTACTCCCAGTATCACAAAATCAATTTTAAAAATATATAATGAGCCAGGCAGTGGTGACACACGCCTTTAATCTCAGCACTTGGGAGACAGAGGCAGGCGGATTTCTGAGTTCGAGGCCAGCCTGGTCTACAGAGTGAGTTCCAGGACAGCCAGGGCTACACAGAGAAACCCTGTCTCGGAAAAAAAGAAAAAGAAAATACACACACACACACACACACGCGATAATAATAATAATAATAATAACAATAATAATAAAATGGAAAAAAGACAGATAAATGTCTACTTTGGATCACTGGTAAAGACCTTGAAGAGAAACAAACTGTGAGTCCACGGCCACCAGTGAGGTGAGGTGCCCTTCTCACCATTACTAATCCTCCAGAGCCAGGCATGATGATACATTGCTGGAATCCGAGTTTTCGGCGGTGAAGACAGAGTGATCAGAAACTCAAGGTCCTTGGTTGTAAAGCGGGTTTGAAACCAACCGGGGCTACAAGAGACACCTCCCCACCCCACCCCCGTCTCAAAAATCGAAAACGAAACGAAATGGCAAGAGAGATTGCAAGGGGTTAAGTGGAGACCCTGCCTCCTAGCCAGGAGCCTATCAGAGTTGGCGGGGGCGGGGCCTGGCTGCCGCTGAGAAAGAGATCTGGACCGACCAGATACCTTCTGGAGTGGGAGCTGGAGGTGCCGGCTGGACTTGTGGGGCAGGAGCAGCAATTCGGAGCGTAGGTCTTGACCTCTGCCCTGTGACAGCTCCCAGCCGGAGGATGCAGGGCAGCTGCCTGGGTTAGGGGCCATAGCTGAGGAAAGAAGACCAGCACTCCGAATCTTCTCATCCCCCAGGCAGCAGGCATGGGATGCACTCAGGCTCCAACTTCAGCTACCTCTGGTAGCCCACATGGACACAAGGTCTATTTATAGTTCTGCCACAGAAGGCCAGCCAAGCACAGGGGTAGCCAGGGTTTTTCAAGTGCTTTGGGGGCAGAAGGAAGAGTGGGAGAGGCCAGTTCTGCCTCCGTCCACATCATCCTTGGCCACCCTCATCGCTACCGACTCCCCCATGAACCCAGACAGTTCTCCATCGTCTAGCAGATAGCCTCTGGGTCAAGGGCAAGGTCAGGGGTGCAGCCCCGAGCGCAGATGGACACGGGCTTGTGGTCTGGACAAGGGTTGCATCAGCCCGAGCAGTGGCCCAGGACAGAGGCCCTGCTGAGAGGGCAAAGGCTGGCTAGGCTGTGGGAAGGCAGAGAAAGCAGTCAGAGAGTGGGAAGGCAAATTTAGAAAGCCAGAGCCTCCCTGGACCTCCCACGAGGGGTCAATCCCACAGGTGGCCAATGGTTGCTCGAACTTAGGCAGGTAGCCTGCCTTCAATGGAGCTGCTGGACCAGAAGGCTGATTCCCATCTCCTCTCTCCTGCCTGGGGTCGCCTCCTTCCCCACTTGCTACAGAAATTCCTAACTTCCTTCTAGCCCTGGCTGTGGGCGGCCACATGCTGTGGAGAAGAAAGTCCTTCTGGCTGGCATTGTCAGCCTTCTGGCTCCTCCTCATCCTCCTAGGAGTCTTCCCCCTTCGTCTGGTTGTGTCGCCGGGTCCTCTTCCAGGGCACTCCCAAGGCTGGCCCCGCTGGCTGGATGCTACCTTCCTACAGAGTTTCTCCCAGTCTGAGACGAACCCAGAAGATGTCCCACAGCTCCCTCAGGTCTCCCGGGGGAGCAGCTGCACCTGGGGAGCCTGCTTTGACACCTCCAAATGTAAGGGGAAGGTCCTCAAGATCTTTGTGCACTCCCCGGCTGGTCCGACCACTGAGGCTCAGCGCAGGATCCTGGACTCCTTGGAAGGTTCCCGCTACTATGCCCTCAGCCCAGCAGAGGCTTGCCTTCTCCTCTTCCTCCCCAGCCAGGACCGGAGAGGAGCATGCGGGCCTCTGCCTCCGAACTGGAACGGAGGCCGGAACCATCTGGTGCTCAGTCTCTACCCAGCCCCTTGCACCAGGCTGGGACAGGCGATGGTGGCTGAGGCCAGCCCCTCCTCGGACATCTTCCGACCAGGCTTCGATATAGCGCTCCCGTATCTCCCTGAAGCTCACCCATTGCAAGGTGGGGCTCCCGGCAGGCTGCAGCAGTATAGCCCCCAGCCTGGGGCCACCTTACTGGCCGTAGCGGAGGAGAGAGGCAGGTGGCGGATGGCAAGCACCCACGCCTCAGCCTGCCCCTGGAACAGGCACTGTGAGCAAGAGCCTGGACCCCGGCAGTAAGTAAACCTACCCTTGGGGAGTTGCTGAGTGGGAGGGAACTCGAGTGGGAGGCGGCTGCGACAGGAGCAGGACCAGAGGATGTAGTAAAGGGTTAAGATTGACATCTTGTGGGGACAAACCAGTCTCAGACGCAGGAGGAGAGATATGGTTAAGACAGCAGATAGGACCTCCACCAAGACGGAAGAATACGTCTCCAAGGCTGTGAAAGGCAGATTTTTGGAATTCTCCCTTGGGGATCTTAGAAACGTAACAAGGCTGCCTCCCACTCCCACCTCCTCCTGGTATGCCGGTCCCTCCTACTCTGACGTTTTATGTGACAGACATTTGTATACCACTCACTTGGTGTTAGCACCCCCAAAAACAATGGTGTGGGTAGGGGGAGGTAGATCAGTTCTAAGGTGTTTACCTTACAAACAGAGACAGGAGTGCAAGCCCCACCCCCACCTGCACCCCATGAGACAGTCTGGTGTTGAGTAGGTAGAGACATGATCCCTAGAGCTCTCGGCCAACCAGCTTAGCTGAGTGGGTGAGTTTCAGGGTTTGTGAGAGACCCTAAAGGTAGGGAGATGGCTGAGTAGGTAAAGGTGCCACCTGAGGGCTGGAGGCCTCTGTCCCCTGAGCCCACAAGTTAGAAAGAGAAGAGATTCCTGGAAATTGTCCTCTGGCATCCACACATGGTCCAAGACATCATAGGTCCTCCACCCACTCACAGGACTGAACAAGACACACACACACACACTATTATGTATAGTAAAATAATTCTAACTTCTGTGGCTAAGGTGTCTGTATTCTAAAGAGGATATATGTTAGGCAACTTACCCCATGGCCACCCGGCCAGAGCTTCTGGGTTTTAAGCAAGAGCTGGGATCAGTCCTGTCACAGGCCTCAGGGGAGCCACAGGGACTGGTAGCTGGTTCCAGCTGGAAACTGCTCCTGTGTCTAATTTTGGAGGTTAATCTCTCAAGGAAATAACAGCCTCTAGTTTTAGAAATATGACTTAGGTCCGATCTAAAGAACTTCCTACCTGTGGAGACCGCATGTGGTAGAGGGTTCTCTCCACCAGTGCTGGGGCGTACTTCAGTGCTGAAGCCGGCCACATCTAATGACTGAACCTTTATGTGTCCCACAGGTCAGCTGTCTCCTTCCAAGGTTGTGCAGGCAGTGGGTCCCAGGGCTCCCTTTTTATGTCCCTAGAGTTTATAGTCGCCCTGGTGTCTCTCTTTTTCTGTGTCTTCCTTTGGTCTCCCTCCAGGTCCCCCAACATGGCTATTCTGAGCTCAGCTTCCCCAGGACTCACTCCCCTGGCCAAGCTCCAGTTCTCCCTCTGCTTGAGGCTCTGAGGGAATCTGTAGGGAAGGGAATCCTTACCCTCCTGAAGGCACTGGAGACCTCCTGGGAGCCTTTCCTGTCAGCCCCACACCCACACCCTCTTGAGCCCTTCTGGAGACCTGAGAAGGTGGAACTTTTCAGACTCAGAGCCTGACAGGAACTCTCCTGTGACTAGAAACAGTAGTCTTTGGGTCTTTTTGTTTGTTTTGTTTTTGTTTTTGTTTTTCGAGACAGGGTTTCTCTGTATAGCCTTGGCTGTCCTGGAACTCACTCTGTAGACCAGGCTGGCCTCGAACTCAGAAATCGGCCTGCCTCTGCCTCCCAAGTGCTGGGATTAAAGACATGTGCCACCACTGCCCGGCAGGTTTTCTTTTCTTCTGTTTTTCTCTGGCCCACCTAAAAGGCTCAGGGTAGACTGGTTTGGCCTGGAGCTTGCAGTAATATGGCTGTCTTTGCCTCCTGGGTGTCTGGGGGGGATGAGGGGGAGGGTTTACAGATGTATGCCCCTCCCTTCTGCTCTGGGCAGCATTTCCCGTGATGCCTTTCTTTCCAAGGTATGCTGCCAGGTAGTCTTTTGATGTCCTCAGTTTCTCAGAAGTACTTGGCAGCTGCCTGGGCCAGACAGCATAAGGACAGGGTGAGAGAGGGAGGCCAGCCCCAGAAGACAGCCTGAATAAACAAGCACTGGCCAGAGAAAGAGGCACTTCAGTCCCTGCCACTGTCCCACATTCTAGCTGGCAGGCAGGTGGCAGTGGTGGAGGCTCTCCAGGGGAAGGTGCTTACTTGTTGATTCTCCCAGCATCCTCCACAGGAGATCTCCGTCCCCATCACCCCAGGGCACAGGGCGTTGCGGGGGTGGGGGTGTGGGGGTGGGGGGTGGTAGGGGATGTCAGGGCCCCTCAGTTTTCTGATCCAGGAAGCACTCAGAAGCTACTGGGAATCTAAACTGTCCTCTGGCTGCGCAGTGCAAGTGTTTTTCCATGTTGGTTGAATAGGCTCCTGTTCTCTTGGAATAAGCGCCCACCCACTTAAATCACAATTTCTTTATTTTTATGAATAGGTGATTCATTCACAGGATGAAGAATTCCGATGGTACAAAGGGGTACACAGTCAAAAGTCCCCCTCCCACCTAGCTCGGCCACCTAGGTTTCCTTCTTTCCTTTGAGCTCTGGTTGCAGCTTCTCAGATGTCTTTCTTTTCTGGGGAGCTCTGTACAGTCAGGGTATCTGTACCCCTACCTACATCTTTTTTTTTTGTTTGTTTGTCTGGATTTTTCTAGAAAAATCCAGGTCTCTTATAGCCAGGCTGCATGAAGATGACTTTATGACTTTGAGCTCCTGATCTTCCCTCCTCCACTGCTCTGACATTTCAGGCACGTGGCCACCATGTCTGGACCCTTCTCTATTTTTAAATTTCTGTACATGCCTGTGGTGTGCATACATGCCTGCTAGTTCACCTTTATATGGCAACATGTATGTGGGGGTACATGTGCACATGCGTGTACTGCATGGGGAAGCCCAAATTTGATGGCTGATCCTCCATCCCTCTTTACCTTATTCTTTGAGGCAGGATCTCTCCCCTGAAGCCAGAGCTTTGCCTGTTCGCTTCGTCTAGCTAGCCAGCTAGCCCAAGAGACCCCAACTCCATATAGCTCATGGTGAGATGGGTTTAGCTGGGGGCTGGGGAATCCAGACTCTGGGCTCTTAAAAATTATGGTTTTAGAACTGGGCCATGGTGGTGCACACCTTTGATCGGAGGCAGGTGGATCTCTTGAGTTTTGAGGCCAGCTCGGCCTATAGACAGAGCTCCAGGGCACCCAGGGTTATGGAGAGAAACCCTATCTTAGAAAAACAAACAAAAAATTATTTATTTATTGTTTTATGTGTATATGTGTGTGTGCTTTCATGTGTTTATGTGTACCATATGCATGCAGGATACCTTCAGAGACCAGAAGAGGGAGTTGGATCCCCTGGAACTGGAGTTACAGGTGGATGTGAGCTGCCATGTGGGTGCTGGGAACCTGGATCCTTTGCAAGAGCTGGAAGTGCCCTTAACTGCTGAGCCAGCTCTTCAGCTTCAAACCAGGCTCTCTTGTGCAGCGAGTGTTTGACCTGCTGAACCATTTTCCCATCACCCCTTCCCATTAGAAAGTTTAGTTTTGTGTCTGTGTGTGCGTGCCTGTGCGTGTGTGCATGCGTGCGTGCGTGAGATGGGCGTGGGGAGGGAGAAGGACAAAGTTGTACAGTTGGTTGTGTCTTTCCATCTTTACATGGGTCCACAAATCAAACTTCTGTAGACCAGGCTGGCCTTGAACTCCCAGAGATCCCCCTGCCTCTGCCTCCTGAGTGCTGGGATTAGAGGGATGTACCGCCACCCCCCTGGTGATCTCTCCCATTTTCAATGTAAATCAAGTTTCTCTGCCCCTGCTCTCAACTCTTGGATGACTGCGTGGAACCCAGGGACACTTTGAGAGCACAGGAAAGTAACTTCAAAAGAAAAAAAAATCTGAATGCCAAGGTGAAAGAAAATGTTTTGATATTTAACAGTATTTGTTTTTATTTCAACACAGTAGTGAAATATATTTTTTTATTATTTTAAATATAAGGCCCCCCGCCGGGGCGGGAGTAACGGCAGAGGTTAAAGTGCCTAGGACCCATGGAAACCACAGTGTGGCCCTGGTGGCCAGGCCCTGGTGAACCCCATGACTGCGGGCAGAGCCATGACTTTTACCCTGGGTGCTGAAACCCTCGGCCTATGGTGCATACCTTAAACAGCAGAACATCTTTGGGCTTCTTGGTCAGCGCACAGAGACACAAGTTCTCTCTGTAACTCTCTCCTGAGCCCCTCGCAGCCGCTCATTCAACCTCTGCCTACCGTCTCCCCCAGCACGCCCCTGGGCTTAGTTAACTCAGTTCTGTCAGGAGGCAGGTACATCGGGTACACTGGTAAGCAGAGCGAGGCTTTGGAGTCTGAGCTACTTCAGAGCTACGCAGGACTTCGGGCCTCTGTTCCCTCACCTCAGATAGGATGATACAGCTGTGGTTTCCATCTCAAGATGGCTGCCGTGAGAAAGACCTCTATACATGGAAAGTGCTTAGGAACTGGTGGTGGTTGGCTGGGATATCAAGGAGGGCTTCCCGGAGAAGGTGACATGGAGCCTAGTCTCCACTGTAGAGCAGAAGAAATTTCCCTTAGTAGGTGAGGCAGAGGGCATCAGGATGGGGAGAGAGGACATGCAGAGGAGAGACAGAGGGGAGCTAAAGGCCAAGGGGTACAATCTCGAGAGCAGGCCCTGTCTTTCTGTGGGCTCCCTGGAGTCTTCAGCTAGGGCCTTTTAGTTCCTTACAGTTTACTGGAGGGAGCTGGGCCTGCCTGGCCAGTGCTGTAACTTTTGATGTGATGGGGGTAGGGGTGAGGTTTGTTTTGTGGTTCCTTCCAGAGGCTCCCCGTGTACCCCTAGACATATCCCAAACGGTGGCTGAAATAACCAGGGGTTGGAATTGGCCCGCCTTGGTTCTTACCACAGCTGGGTCCCTCTTCTTGAGACTCGGGTTCCTCAACTGTTCAGAGGCACCACCCAATACTCCCAGATCTGTCTGCTGGAGGTCAGAGCAGAGAGCGGCTGAGGAGGGTCTTGGGTTCCCTTGGGTCGCCCTTCATGCACCGCACTGAGGATTGTGTGCACCTATGGGTGGGTCCCTCTGGTCCTCTCTTCCCCAGCTGGATGGTAGGCATCGGTTCCCGGGACTGGCAGCTCCAGAGAGGTGGCTCTGAGGGGGCTGTGGCTCTGGGACCTCCCTCACAGATTCCCTGGCACAACCTGATCACCGTCCTGGGGTTGGGGGAGGAGTGGGGAACAGAGGAGGCCTGTCTTCCAACACAGGGCTGCGGGCAAGAGCTTCCTGTGCGGTTCCAGGCTGGAGGCCCAGCCCACCTCAGTACAGAGAAGCCTTTCATGGCTGGGTTACCAATGCGGGGAGAGCTGAGTGTGGGGGTCACTCAGGTAAGGGATGCCTAGGCCAGAGTGGAAGAAAGGATAGGAGATCCAGGCATCCCATTTTGCAGATGAGAGAACTGAAGTACAAGGAAGAAAAAGGGAGAAGCCTAAGGCTACCAGGGCCAGAGCTATCAGACAGGGTTCCTGAATCCCCATGGATGAGGGAGTAGAGGGGCCAGATCACTGCTCTTGGGTATGTCTGTCAGTGTATGGCTGTGTGTCTGAGGACACAGTAGGGTTAACTTCTTGAGACTGTGGGGGTGTCACTGTAAGGTGCCAGGGGCCATTGGAGCTGCCATATACGTTGAGGGGCAGGTGTCTCAGGCTCCGTATCCAGGGACCTTCCTGTACCTTCTCAGGACCTACCCAGGAGAGACACTTCCCAATGCCACCTTCTGCCTCATCCCCGGCCACCGATCTGCCACCTCCTGCTTTCTCCAAGCCCTTCAGGTACACCCCAATCTGAGTATTCCCCAGCCTCTGCACCTCTGCCCTTGAGCTAGCAAGAAATGCGGGGTACATGCACATAGGAAGGGGGTTCCCTGTTCCCCCCAAAATATTCTCCTCTTTGTCCTTTCCCTTAACAGGGGGGCTGCTGGTGGCCTGGGGTGGGGTGAATGTGTACAAGGAAGGGCTGGGCTCTCCAATGGCTGCCCCGCCCCCCAGGCCGGCTGCATCCCTGTACTCCTCAGCCCGCGCTGGGAGCTGCCTTTCTCTGAAGTCATCGACTGGACCAAGGCGGCCATCATTGCTGATGAGAGGCTCCCGCTGCAGGTAGCTCAGGGTCTGTCTCATGGTGGGGGGCATCTCAGGGGAGGGACCCCAGTATCTCCGCCCCCTTCTTGTAGTCATTTCTATACCTGTTGCCTCCCTCTGGGGCTCTCATAGACTTAAATAAAAGTGGGGCCTCTGGAGGGTGCCAACAGCAAGTTCTGAGCCACTTTCTGCCTCAGTTTTCCCATCTGTGTAATGGGATAAGTTAGATCTCTAGGGCTCAGCTGAAAGGAAATAGATAAGATGCCATGGCTCTTCCATCTGATGAAACCAAAGTTGCCCAGGCTGGAACAATCTGTGTGAGCAGCTGTGCGAGCTGGGGAGCTGGCTGGAGGGATGCAGGAAAGTGAGCAGTGGCCGTCCTTTGTCCTTTAACTGGGGCCACACCTACAATCCCACACTAGGGCTTGTGAGGCAGGAGATCAGGAGTTCAAGGTCATTTTCAACTACATAGCAAGTTTGAGGCCAGCCTGGGATCCTTTCAAAAAGAAACAGACACAGGAACATGCTTCTGCTTCACACACACACACACACACACACACACACACACACACACATACACACACACGGTGCTACCACTGTTCATTCAGAGTCTCCACATGCCAAATGGGCATTTTCTAGTTGAGTCTTTACAACAACCACATGTGAGAGCGAGATGTTTTAATGCACCCATTCCACAGACAGGGAAACTGAGGCTGGGAGGGTTTGTAACAGCGACTGTCAACCCCCTTGGTATTTTGGATAGGGTCTCGTGTAGCCCATGCTGACCTCAGACTCCCTATGCAGCCCAAAATATCTTGAACTTCTGATCCTCCTGCCTTAAGCTCCTGAATGCTGTCATTACATGAACGTGTCAATGGTGACAGTTTATGTGGTGCTGGGGATCGAGCCCAGGGCTTTTTCCATGCTGTGCTGTGTTGGCTCTTTGTCAACTGAGCCACATCCCCAGCCCCTACCTTTTTGTTTTGTTTTGAAAACAAGATCTCTTCCCTATGTCTTGCTGGTCTTGAGCTAAGATCCCCCTGTCTCGGCCTCCTGGGTAGCAGGATTTATAAGTATGTGCCACCACACAGTGTCACTTAAAACCAGCTCTGTGTGACCCTGAACACAGAGTTACATCACTAGAAGCTTCCAGATCCCCGAGCTCTGAAATGAGCCTTCTAACCAGGGTTAGTCAGGAAGCTGGACCTCAGGCCTCCTCTCTTCCTCCCTCCCTCTGTGCCCCAGGTCCTGGCTGCCCTCCGTGAAATGCTCCCTTCGCGGGTTCTTGCCCTGCGCCAGCAGACCCAGTTTCTGTGGACCGCTTACTTCTCCTCAGTGGAAAAGGTCATCCATACCACCCTAGAGGTGAGGGGGATTCGCCCGCAGGGCCCAGGGCTCCCTCCTCCTCTCCATCCTCTTCTTCCTCCTCCTGCTCCCCCTCCTCCTCCTTTCCATTCTCCTCTTCTTCCTCCTCCTCTCCATCCTCCTCTTCCTGGCTATTTCCCTCCTGTGTCGAGTTTCCTCCCCTGATGCAATAGGGAAGGAGCAGTCTGGCTGTGTGATCTTGGGCACATGTTTTGCTCCAATCTTGAACGAACTTTCCCTTGCCTCTGGGGACCACTATGGCCAATGGATTCCAAACATGTGTTCACTGACAGAAGCAATCTGGGATGCTGGGGTTCAAAAGAGCCTGGCATTTTCAGAATTTTGAGTCCTGAGAGAATGACATGACCTCACAGTTGTGTCTGTGGGAATGAGGAAAGGAAAAGCCATGAGTCTGTCACCTGATTCCCACTGCAGAAGTCGCCTCTTCTGGCCTCTGGCTACTCAGCTAGCTGTTCTGCGCCCAAGTCTCTATCTTAGAAGCCTGAAGGAAAAAGTGTGGGGCTCAGTGCCCCTGGTAGTTCTCTCTGCCCACACCCCTCTCCTCGAGCTCCGCCTCTCCTCAAGCCCCGTGTCTCCGCAGGCCCCACCTCTCCACGGCCTGTCTCTCAGGGTCTACCCTTCCTCAGGTCCCACCCACAATCTGCTGTCTGAACTACACACACTAGCCACTCTCCCTGAAACCCACTTCCTCTTTCTACAGATCATTCAGGACCGGATCTGGGGTGCGTCGGCTCACCCCTCACTGATGTGGAATAGCCCCCCAGGGGCACTCCTGGCTCTGCCCACTTTTTCCGCGAGCCTTCAAGATTTCCCCTTTTATCATCTGCAACTGGGTATGTCCCGGGGTGGGGGGGGGTCAGACAACTTGAGGTAACCTCAGCTTTCCCCAGATTTACTCCAGCGTCATCTGCAGACACTCTCTCAAACTCCATCTCTTCTGGTTCTTTGGGGTCCCCCAACAGAGGTGACTCTCCAAGGGGCTCCACCTTCTCCCCCCTAACACCGGTGTCTCCTTTCTCCAGGCTCCAGCCCTGGGAGCCGTTTCAGCGCCATGATCTGGGTGGGGGACTCCGGAGAGTCCCTGCTGAAGCTCATCCAGGAGGTGGCAGGTTCCCAGCACTGTGCCCAGGTCTGTCCCCTGACAGCTAGGGTTCTGGGATCCGGGGTGAATGGAAAGAACAGAGCAAGGCCCTAGATGGCCACACATCTGGGGGATGGCACAGGGACTCTTTCCAAAGATTCATGCTGACTTCAAGTCTCAGGTTTCTTGTTCTTTCCCAAACACCATCAGACTTGGTGAAGCCCTTGGAGAGCTGGTGCTCTGTGGTGAGGCTGGAGAAAGAAGCATTCATTCATTCATTCATTCATTCTCTCAGCGGTCACTTTGGGTCCAGGTCTGGGGCTTCAAGTCCTGTGGACCAAAGGCTAGGCAGGAGAGGACTCCTCCCCGTGATTCACAATGCCAGCAGTTACTAGAACCAACACTGTCCAGTCTCATTTCCAAAGAACACAGGTGGCTAGGTATGGTCGCTCCTGTTTGTAATTCCAGCTTGAGCCGAGGCAGGAGGAAGGTGGAGAGTTGGAGGCAGGCTAACCTCAGGCTACCGAGTGAGATAAGGCCAGCCAAGATTACATAGCAAGATCCAGTCTCAAAAGCAATAAAACAGAAGAAAATAAAACAATAAACAAACAAAAACAGGGCTGGAGAAATGGCTCATTGATCAAGACTACTGGTTATCTTGGAGAACATAGGTTCAGCTCTCAGCACCCACATTATGACTGACGACCATCAGTGACCTCAGTTCCAGGGGATCTGATTGATACCTCTTCTTACCTCTCTAGGAACCAGACAGGCATGTGGCTCACAGACATGCAGTCAAAAACATTCACGCACATAAAATAATAAATCAGTCAAAATAACAACAAAAGCCCCCAGGAGAATCCAGGTTGATTCTCAGTCAAAGTTGCTAGGCCAAGGTGCAGAGGGAACTTCAGCAGATGAGGTGTGGGTTGAGCAGAGCAGGAAATGACAAGGAGAATGTAGGCCTCAGAGGGCAGATGGAGACTGCACCTAAAGTCAGGGCCCAGAGCCCAGTATGGTGACACAAGACAGGTAGAGGCAGACCGGGAATTCAAGGCCAGCCAGGCCCACATGGTGAGTTCTAAGACAGCCAGAGCTACACAGGTTCTGTCATCAATCAAGCAATTAGAACCCAGTCAAGGGCAACCAAACTAAAAAAAAAAATTTGAGACAGTTTTATTATTTAATCCTGGTTAGTCCTAAACTCAGAGGTCTGCTTCCCTCTGCCTCCCAAATGCTAGAATTAGAGGCAAGCACCACCACTCCTGTCTCAGCCGAGATTCTTGCCTGCCGTAAGGCCAGAGGCAAGACCAAAGGAGGTAATGAAGGAACAGAGATTCCCCCTTCCCCCATCCTCTCCTGCTCTCTTGCGCACCCAAGTAGCTGCTCCCTGTGCTCCGTCCACCCTAAGAAAGAGCACCCTCAGGACTCCCGTCCTAATCTGATCCCAAACTTCAGACAAGTCCCCTTTCTTCCCAGATCCTGATCCTCTGGAGCAGTGAGAGGCCGCCCCCTGACAGGTGGCCCGAGACAGCAGTGCCCCTAACAGTCATTGAGGGACACAGGAAGGTAAGCAGGCTGGAGGACTCCCACTGGGGACTAGGGAGGACAGCCACAGGATGTTTTGAGCCAAGCTGGAGTTCCATATGGGTCTGAAGGGACCGGGCCATGGATTCTAGCTGCAGGTCCAGTTGGACTGATGCTCTTCCTCTGGTGCTGGGCTCAGCAGTGCAGATTTGCCTGCTGTGTGCAGGGCCCTGGGTTCCACATAGGCCAGAAGCATCAGACACCCTTCCCTCCCTGGCCCTGGGAAATACCAGAGAAAATACCAGAGGAGGCAGTATCCTGGGCTAGGAGGGGGTGGGAGCTGGGACCCTGGGCAACACAGAGTCACAGGTACCGTGTGCTGGTTGTATACGTCTAGGCAAGTATACATCTTCCCAAGTCTGATTCCTTCAAATAATTGATCCGGGGTTAATAAGAGTGAAATTCTAGTAGAGGGAACTTGGCCTTTAGAGCCAAAGGGGAAACTGTAATCTAGACTTGTGGACAGGCTTCTGTATTCCTGGCTCCTCCTACACCCTATCTGAAGAGCTCATACTTCTGGGTGTGGGGAGTGTTGCGGGGTGGTTCTCATGGCTGAGACACCCTAAACTCCCTCTGACCCACCACAGGCCAGCGACCGGTTCTTCCCATACGGCAACATCAGCACCAATGTCGTCCTCAGCCTTGATGCTCAGAGCACTCTTTCTACCAGTGAGGTGAGGGCTGGGCTCAGGAGATGTCCGGCATGATGTGAACAGAGCCCGAGGGCACTTCAGCCCCCTCAGGTTCCCGTGCCCTGAGCTCCAGCCGCTTGCTGTGGTGGGTCTCCAAATAGAGGTCTCCACAGCTCCTGGCTGGGCAAGTTCCCTCCAAGTCCTCCTAGAAACACTCACCTTAAACTTCTAGTAAAACTTCAAGGCAATGGTGCATACCTTTAATCTCAGAACTTGGGAGGCAGAGGCAGGTGGATCTCTGTGAGTTCGAGGCCAGCCTGGTATACAGAGTTAGTTCCAGGTCAGCCAGAGCTGTACAAAGAAACCCTGTCTCAAAAAACCAAAAACCAGACCAAAACAAACAAACAAAAAAGGGCTTCAAGCAATGCTCTGATCCCCTGTGCCCTAAGCCCTGCCCCAACCTTCGTTAGCCAGGCTGGTCTCACCACCATAGGCTATAAGGATTTTGGTCAGGAAACTCCTCCTCATAGCGACTTCATCCCTCTGCAGGTGGACTTCGCCTTTGTGGTGTGGCAGAGCTTTCCTGAGCGGATGGTGGGCTTTCTGACGGGGAGCCACTTCTGGGATGAACCCCGGGGTGGCTGGGCCTACAGTACTGAGATGACCAATGAATTCTCCATGGTCCTGACCACGGCTGCCTTCTACCACAGGTGCAAACATTGGCCCCAGAGCAGGGAGAAAGGGTGGGAGGCTACAGTCCTGACCTGGAGTGGGAGGGCTCCTCACCCCGGATTGGTTTTTGCTTTTTGTTTTGTTTGTTTGTTTGTTTTGAGACAGGGTTTCTCTGTATAGCCTTGGCTGTCCTGGAGCTCACTCTATAGACCAGGCTGGCCTCAAACTCAGAAATCCACCTGCCTCTGCCTCCCAAGTGCTGGGATTAAAGGCGTGCACCACCACTGCCTGGCTGGTCATTGAGCTGGGCTGGGGATGTAGCTCAGTTGGTAAGAGGGCTTGTCTAGGACGTAGGTTCTAACCTTTACACTGAATATGCCCAAACTGAGCATGATATCACACACACATCTGTAATCCCAGCACTGGTCCTGAGGAAGCAGGAGGGTAAGGAGTTCAAGGTCACGGTCAGCTGGGTAGTGAGTTTGAGGTCAGCCCCGGGAATGTGGAACCCTGACTCGGAGCCAGGGCCTCCCTATGTAGCTCAAGCTGAGGAGCCTCAGGTGTGTGGTCTTCTGCTTCCATCTCCCAAGTGCTGAACTTCCGGCACTGCTCCCCACCAGGCCTGGCTTCTGGGGCCTCTGGAAAGCGAGCCTTGGGTCTGTTTAGACCTCATCCATGTAGCATGGAATTTTTTGTAGTTTTTTTGTTTGTTTGTTTGTTTGTTTGTTTTTAACCAGGGGCTCTGCAGGGAGCTCTCAGAATACAGGGCTAATCCTCGTGAGTGCAGTACACAGCCTCCCTGAAGCTGGTCTTTGGGTAGCCATGTTTGGTGGCTTTGGAACCACCTCACACTCCACCTGCCACCAAGTCTGCCTCTGTCAGAGTTCGGACTTGGGAACACAGAAAGCGGGCCCCAAGGAGGGACTGGAGGGATACACAAACATTGCCCAACCCCTAAACCACAAGGAAGGCACGTGGAGAGTGGGTCATACCCAGGATGGTAGCACCCCGTGAGGAGCTAGGGGGTGGGCTACAGGTCTTGGAAATTTGGGGTCTGGAGTCAAAGGAAGGGAAATGGACCCTGCCTGCAGCCTCTTCCTGTCCCAGCTCCCTGCCTAAGGTTCACCATGTATTTTACAGATATTACCACACTCTCTTCACCCACTCCCTACCTAAGGCCCTGAGGACCATAGCCGAGGAGATTCCCACCTGTGTTGACGTCCTGATGAACTTCCTGGTAGCCACCGTCACCAAACTGCCCCCTATCAAGGTGCCTTATGGCAGACAGCACCCGGAGGCTGCTCCAATGGTGAGCAGCGACTCGAGGGGGCTGGTTCACACTAAGGAAAGCCCGGGATGGGGGAAGGAAAAGTGGGCGGAGTCTCTCCACTCTCTAATCCACATCTGGTCGCAGCAGGGTGAGGGTTCAGAAAAACAAACCTCACGGACTTGTTTCCCTCTCCCCTCTTAGGATTCTGCGGGTCCACGACCAGTGCCGGAGCCTCAGCCCCAGGATCAGGATTGCATCAACCGTTTAGCAGCAGGGTTCGGCCACATGCCTCTGGTTTCCTCTCGAGTGCGTCTGGACCCGGTGCTGTTCAAGGACCCGGTATCGGTGCAACGCAAGAAGTACCGCAGTTTAGAGAAGCCCTAGGCGAGGCGTTCTACCTGACTGCTAGACACCAGAGAGCCAACTGAGACGGATCAAAGTCCCGTCCTGGTTGGCCAGTCACTACATGGATCCCTGAGGGCCGTACCCGGGACCTTCCCAGGCCACGGTGGGGTTGCGTTTGGCACGTTTCGCACAGGCCTGTGCACAGGCTGATCCGGTTCCCCGAAATGCCTTTCTCTGCATCTCTGCATGGTCTACATCTGGCCCTCACTCACCTCCTTGGTGGTCTTGAAGTCCTCGCACGATTCGCGCCGAGTGGCCTTGTGTACACCAGCCGGTCCCAGGACCGGCCTAGGATCTCCGGAGGTTGGATCCTGCCCTCCTCTCTTCGGGGGTCTGGCAGGTGCATTGTAAATATTTGCGCAATAGCTACAAGAGTATTAACTGTTTGCCAGCGCGGTGGAACACTGCCAAAACGTGCATGAGACATTACGCTGTCCCTTACTCTGGAGTTCCTGGTCCCCGTAGAAAGCAGACACCAGGATTTCCAGGCTCAATCAAGCGTGAACAAAGAGGCCAGGAGTCGGAGATAACCAGAGGATTGGGTGTTGCTTGCCAGCCTCACGGCAGACCCCGGACCTTGGGTGACCAGCAGCACTGCACTACCAAACTAGACCACTAGAGGTCAGCTGCTGCACTGCTTTCCCTTCAAAGGAATAGAGTTTGATTTTGCTTTCTTGACATTTTGTTGTTTGTTTTTGTTTTTCAAGTAAAGGTTTCTCTGGGTAGTTCTGGCTGTCCTGGAACTCACTCTATATGCTAGGCTAGCCTCAAATTCACAGAGATCCACCTGCTTTTTGCTTCCCGAGTGCTGAGATTAAATTCATGCACTACACCGCCATCCACTGCTTCTTGAACTTGGGGGGTCAGGAGGGGAGAAGGCGGCAAGACATGGTCTGAGACTGTAACCCAGGCTGGTCTGGAACTCACTGCAGTCTTACTGCCTCAGTTTCCCAAGTGTTAGAGTTGCAGACGTGGGCCACAATGCCTGACTGAATGGAGTTAAAGATTATGGATAAAATGGTGAGCTGAGGGTCACTGGTGTGTGCAGACCCCAGTATAAGACCGTGCGAGGACTATGACAGAACAACACTTTGGCCTGCACACTTGGAGCTCGGGCTGTTGGCAGATGGGCTGGTCGCGAGGAAGAGGGCTGTCCTCAGCGTCCTATAGGTGAGAGTGGAGTGGGGGAGGGGAGGCTGCTTTTCCTGGGTTCGTCCACCTGGAACTGGAATTATCGCTTCCGAAATAAAGCACGTGTCCTTGCCCACTCACGTCCGACTATAAATACCCTTCCAGCAGCTGCACCGTGTGGCGGGGCGCTCAGGGTCAACGAGGGGCGTGGCGTGGAGCTGGGGTGACTCCAGACGGTGAGGGTGTGGGGGGATCTAACCCAGTCCAAGGTATCGGGTGTTTTCCTTCTTTGATGGCTTCGGCCGCTGTGGAAACTCCCGTGACTAGGTTGCTGGCTGGAACAGGCTGTCCCCTGAGGCTTCCCACCCCCTTTCTCCGACTTCACTCCTGGCCCCGGTATGACTCAGGTCCTTCCTGGAGCCTGTCACTGCTGGGTGTGGAAAGCCCGTCGTCTCATGGAAGCCGGGAGCTGTCAGGAGCGTTGAGGTGCAAGGTGGGGGGAGAGGGGCGGACTGGAGATTAAAGTGGGGGAGGTGGCCTGGCCCAGGGCCAAGAGCAGTTGAGGGTGAGAGGACTCACACAGCTGCAGTCTAGGCAGCCTGCCAAGGATGGAAAGGGCACCGGGTGCCAGGGCCAGCCAGGGGACAAAAGGCACCCTTACAGTGGTGGCTTGGACACCCAGGACGATGGACTGCCCTGGGGTTGGTTGTGCCTCTGCGGAAGGCATTGTTGGATTCAGGGCTCACACACTGCTAAATGGTCAGCACAAGGCAGGTCTCAACTCCTGCCCAGCAATGGGGGACATCTGTCTCACACCAGCTGTGGGACTCGGCCTCTCTGGACCTTCCTTTTTGCTTCTATAAAAATAAAAGGTGTGGGGGGGGGGCTAAAGAAATGGCTCAGAGGTTAAGAGCACTTTCTACTCTTACAAAGGACCCCTTCCTGGGTTCCTAGCTCCCACATTGGATGGCACACAAACACCGATAACTCCTGTTCCAGGGGATCCAACACTGGCTTCTGGCCTCCATAGGCACCCACATGTTTGGTTCACATACAGATAAGTGTGTGCACGTGCACAATTTAAAAGAAAGGAAGAAGAGGGTCTGGTGTCTATAGGAGGCAGGGGCAAGAGACCCTCTGAAAGTCCCAGGTGACCATCTTTTGAAAGGTATAAGGATGTGGCACACTGTGATGCCCAGTATCCAGGATCCTGGGCTGGCAGAGGCTGAGGGGTGGGCATTTGGTTACTTGAGACTGGAGGAGTACACCTTCACTGTTCCAGGGCCACAGATTGCACACAGACCTGCCCCTCAGTAAATGTGACAGTGCTGGAAGGCATAGGTTTTCTTTACAGTTGGAGAGAAGTTCAAAGGGCCAGGGGTGGTGCATGGTACATGCTGGATGGAATTCAGCTACTCAGGAGGCTGAGGCAGGAGGTTGGGAAGGGCAGGCTAGAGGAGGTTATCTAAAATTACGAAGTGAAAAGACCAGATGTCTGCTGTATACCTCTAATTCCAGAATTTAGGAGGCAGAGACAAGAGGGCCAGTGAGATGGCTCTGCCGGAGAAAGGACAGATCTGATGACCTGAATTCCCTCCTGAGGCCACAGTGGAAGGAGAGAACCAGCTCCCTGAAGTTGTCCTCTGACCTTCGCTCACACACCAAGGGACACACACACATGCTCACACCTATGTACAGACACACAACAATAATTGATTTTTTAAAAATTTAAGATGGCCGGGAGGTTGATCAAGGTTATTTCCAGGGCTACCTGAACAGCCTGTCTGAGAACCAAAATGAAACAGAAACTGAGGGACTAGAGATTGCTCAGGGGTTAGAGATGCTGGCTTCAGTTCCCAGCACCCACATGGTGGCTCACAACCATCTTTGAGTTCTATGGGATCTGATGCCTTCTTCTGGTCTCCAATGGTACCGATGCTGCACGTGGCGCACATATATATCTGCAAGGCAAAACACTCATACACGTAAAACAAATGCTAGCCATTTATTTTTTTTAAATGAGGTGGTGTTGGTGGAGGCCAACACCTAGCCTTTCCTCTTACTGTGCCAGGACAGAGCCAACACAGCCGCGCTGAGAAGCCTGCTGGCCCTTCACAAGAGCCTTTCCCAGGACACTGATCAAAGAGACCAATACACAACCACTAGGCCCTTAGCAGGCTCAGCTGTCTGCACACTCCTGTGGGGAAGATGTCACGATGTTCCTGGTCTCTGTATGAGTCACAGACACCGAGAAGGGACAACCTTCAGTTGGCCTGCAATAACAGATACAGACATTGGCCCGGGCCTTCCTGTGAAGGTAGGCCTGTCACCCCTTTCATCTGTAACCTCAAGCGAGCTCTAAGGATTTTTCACACAGACTCCAAGGACACCCCTCCTGCCAGCCCCTGGACACATCCTCATCCCTAACTAGGTCCTGGTCACCCAGGCAATAAAGCAGGATTTACTAATCTCTTGAGATAGTCAGGTCAAGGGAAGTGGCCTGGCCCTGGAGCTGTGAGAACAAGATCTAACTGGAATCTGTCCCTGTCACCTCTGTCAAGGCCATAGATACACTGACTTGGCTTCCTGGGCTTAGGTACCAGGAAGGAAGAAACCAGCCAGGTTTCCCAATGAAGGGGCCTCTTCTTCCTCCTCCCCCTCTAGGAAGTCACAGGGGGCCCACAGCCAAAGTGAGCAAGGCAGAGAGAGGCCTCATGTGCCCTTTGGCCCCACATCTCAGGGAGAGTTGTATGAACGCCCATGGTTGGAAAGCCATGTTAAATAACAGAGGCAGGGGCTCTCTGCTCCCAACTGGGTAAAGCAAACCAGGGAAGGATCCTTGAGACCCGTCTCTCTTAGAAGCAAATCTCTTAGAAGCAAATTTCTCCTGGTCAAAAAGATAGAAGCTAGGTTCTACCCCTGGTGACAATGTAACTACTCTGTCCCAAAGATTAGGACATTACTTCCCATAGCCCCCCACCCCCACCCCAGGATGGCTCAGACCTGACTACCTAACACTGAACACAAACATTCACGTAAAGATGGAGAGAAACAGCTCCACCAAGTCAGGGGCCGACCTCTACTCAGTCTTTTTCGAGTTCGTTCAATTGGGCCCATTGGTCACCCAAAGACATGCTAAGGAACAGTTATCTCCTTGATTAGGGCTCTCTGGGCCCCACGTACAGACACTTGCTTATAGACCTTAACTGCTAAGTCAGCTTGTTTCCCTAGACTCTAACTCAGAAGCCTGATTTTGCTTTCCCCCTTTTTCTCTCTCCATTTTTTAAATTGTGTGCACACGCACACGCCTGCTTGTTCGTGCACATCTTTCTCAGTGTTCCTTTACCCCCTCCCCCATTATAGCCATCCAGATGTTTACAGAACTCCATTGCTAACCGGAACTCAAAAGCCTTGACTTTCTCTCGTCTCTCACTCTCCACCAGCAGCTGCTGAGATTTATGGCTTGCCTGGACTATGGTTTTTTGTTTTGTTTGTTTTTTCTTTCTCCCAAATTCTAATAAAACATCCTCAGATCTTGTTCCTGAGTCTGGCTCATAATTCTTTTATCAATGAGACTGACCCTGCAAAGGGAGCCCCGACTACCCAGTCACATGTTACAGGGATCTTGTTCCATTTTTGGTTCAGACACAGAGACCCTGGATCATACAGGACACCCCAAAATCCCCTTCTGTGCCTCAGTGTCTCTCCAGCTGTGGTGTTAGGATGACATCAGTTCAGGATCCAGCCCAAACACAGTCCTGGAAGAGAAGTGGGCCCTCATCTGCTGTGTCCTCATCCTGTGAGCTCACAGGCTAAGGAGAGCCCCACTGTGGAGTGGTCCAGGCAGTGCCTTGAGCCCAGAGTCCTGGCTGCACACCAAGTGTTCTACCCACAGGTCCTGACCATGCTTCTGCTGAGATGGTGTCTGGCCAGGCAGTCACTCAGAGGGGCCCTGGCACTCCTGGCAGCTCTTCATGTCCTCAGAGTAACTCTCAATTTGGATGGTCATGGTGTGGAAATTGAACTTCCCCTGGAGGCGGTCCCTAGCCACCTTCAGCACAGCCTGGGCGTCAGCATTCTGGGCTGGAAAGAGAGAAACAGGGGATGCTGGGCTCATGTCTACCCCTGGGGCACAGACTCAAGGAAAAGAGACACTAGGGGGTGTCCCACATCCTGCAACCCTAAGAGCTTGACTCTCTCCCACCTACTCACCCCCTCTCACCTGTACAAGGGATTTGACCACCCCAAGCAGGGCCTCAGTTATCTCTCTCCATAAACACAGTGGGGAGGATCAAAGGGCATTTAAATGCTCAGCGTGTGGCCAGAGCTTGGCAAACCCTCCTGAATGGCCCCAGGGCTTTGGACGCTTCTCCCTCTACCTGTACTCACCAATGGCTATGTGGACAGACAGCACTGGCTGGGCCACTGTCAGCGCCCAGATATGTAGGCTGTGCAAGGCTTCGACCCCATCCACAGACAGCAGGAGATTTTTCACGGTTGTGAAGTCCACACCTTTGGGAGTTCCTGGGGACATCAAACACAATGCTAAAGGACACTGGCCCACCCCCAATCCCATACCATTCCTCCAGGGCCATCTACTCCGAAGGCCTCCTCGGCCAGCAGGTTCCATGGGTCCCTTCCCCCACTCGGTCTTGTTACAGGGAGCAGCCCCTAGAATGACTTAATTTATCTGTGTCTGAATGGAAACTCCGAGAGCATAGGCTGTTCTGTTCACAGCTATAAGGTCAGAGCCCAGAGCAGAACCAAGCTTTCGAGTTCATTTTAAATCGTTTGCTTTTTACACAGAGTCTTGCTATGTACCCCAAGCTTGTCTTGGGAAATTCTGCTTCAACTTGCTGGGTGCTGGAGTTACAGTTGTGGCCTACCAGGCCCAGCAAGGTCAGTCACATTTGATGGCCTTGCACCTTGGAGCCCCTGCCAAACTCAGGCAGGAGCTTTACTCTTCCAACTGTCCCTGAACCCTGTGAACTGAGGTGCTTCCAGGGAGATCATTTTATTTACCACTCTGCAGCTGGGGCACAAACAGGATGAGGCTCTGAGATCTGTGGGAAAGGACTGAGCTGGGTAGATTCACCCAGCAACAATGATAGCACAAGCCTGTATTTCCAACACTTGGGAGGTTGGGGCAGCCCAGTCTGAGCTGCATATGAAGACCTGGTCTCAAAACCACGGGAGTAGAGAGGTTGAGACCACTTGCTGTTCTTCCAGAGGATCAAGGTTCGATTCCCAGCACCCTTTGATTCTAGCAGTGAGAAAGCGGAGGCAGGTGGATTTCTGTAAATTTGAGGCCAACCTGCTCTACATAGTGAGTTCTGGAACAGCCAGGGCTACATATTGAGACTGTCTCAGAAACGAAAGAAAATCTTTTGTAAGAGTTGCTGGGTATGGTGGTGCAAGCTTTTAACCTGGCATTTGGAAGGCTAAGTTTAAGGCCAAAATGGTGTTGGGTTCCAGACCAGCCTGGCCTACATAAAAAGATCTTGTTTTGCCGGGCGGTGGTGGCGCACGCCTTTAATCCCAGCACTTGGGAGGCAGAGGCAGGCGGATTTCTGAGTTCGAGAGTTCGAGGCCAGCCTGGTCTACAGAGTGAGTCCAGGACAGCCAGAGCTATACAGAGAAACCCTGTCTCGAAAAAAAAAAAAAAAAAAACAAAAAAAAAAAAAAAAAAGATCTTGTTTCAAACTCTGCCCCCCAAACAAAACCAAAGAACCCAAAATACACCTGAATCCCAGTCTTCCTGTGAAAAGGCACCTGATGACTGTTGGGGGAGGGGTGGGTAGAACTCCAGGTGTTACCAAGGCCACTCAGCCATGTGACCAGCCAAGGAAGACACATTCTAAGCAGGGGAGGAGGTAGCCCTGGGCCTACAGGGTGTGTGTGTGGGGGGGGGGGGGAAGCACTGGCTGGGACCCAGCTGGGAACTGGTACACTTAGTCAGCTCAGAACCCTGAGGACCTGTGTTAGGTCCCAGACCCCAGCTCCCACTTCAGTGTGGGTTCTCTAAACACTGACATCATCCTTGAGGCTGATTAGACTTTGTGAGCCACACAGGCTGAAAGAGCCCCCAAATCAGGCTGGGGAGATACTTCAGCAGGTAACAACAGTGCTGGATGCCAGTTAGATCCCTCAGAACTCACACTAAATGCATACATGCGCGTGCGTGCACGTACACACACACACACACACACACACACACACACACACACACACACACGGTAGTGCACATTTGAAATCCCAGATAGGCAGATTCCTTGAGACTTATTAGCCAGTCGTTAAGTCTAATTAGAGAGCATCAGATTTGGGGAGAAGGGTCACTGGGTAAAGTTACGACCCGAGTTCAGCCACCCAGCACCAATACAAAAAAAAAAGAAAAAAACTCTTCATTAACCCTGACGCTGTGGGAGATGAAGGACAAGGGGACCCAGGTGGCTTGGTGGCCAGCCCAGCTTTGAGAAAGCAGACAGCTCTAAGTTCAGTGAGAGACCCTATTAAAAAAAAAAAAAAAAAACCAAAGTAAGCCGGGGATGGTAGCAACTCTACTCCTAGCACTCCAGAGGCAAAGGCAGATGAATCTGTTCGGTCAAAGCCAGCTTGGTCTACACAGTGAGACCCTGTCTGTCATGGTTTGTATATGTTCCTTGCAGGGAGTGGCACTATTAGGAGGTATAGCCCTGGTAGAGAGGGTGTGTCACTGTGGGTGTGGGCTTTAAGACCCTCATCCTAGCTGCCTGGAAGCCAGTATTCTGCTAGCGGTCTTCAGATGAAGATGTAGAACTCTCAGCTCCTCCTGCACCATGCCTGCCTGGACGCTGCCATGTTCCTGCCTTGATGATAATGGACGGAACCTCTGAACCTGTAACCCAGCCCCAATTAAATGTTGTCCTTAAGAGTTGCCTTGGTCATGGTGTCTGTTCACAGCAGTAAAACCCTAACTAAGACACTGTCTTAAAAATCTGGGAGAGCGGAGCATACGGACACACAGCTGAAATGCCAGGGCTTGGGAGGCAGAGGCAGAGGGATGGATGTCTTTGAGTTCGAGGCCAGCCTGGTCTACATGGTGAGTTGCAGGACAATAACCAGAGCTATACTGTAGGACCCTGGCTCAGAAAAGCAAAGCAATCACAACAAAACTGAGCTGAGGAAGGCAAGCTCTGGTCTCCACACACAACCTAACAGACGAATACGGACGTCTGCATACGTGTGCACTACCCACCGCCATACTCCCAAAGCCCTAAGGTCCAAGTTACCTTCCATGAGAACCAAAATCACATCTCTCAGGATGGTCAGCGTTGTCCCCAAGACCAGGACAGAGAAGAGGAAGGTGCAGATGGGGTCCACGTACTTGTACTCGGGCTGCAGGAGAAAGAGACAAACCCGGGCCTCGTCAGCATCAGCCTGGGGCTCCCTATTTCTCTCCCAGAAGCACCGTATCAGGGGAGGTCTCTCTTCAGGGCGAGTACAGGCCTTGTTCTGGCCCTGTCTTTCAATTTTCTACTCTATTCTCCATCAAGAACAGCTCAGGATATACCTTCCTAAAGAGCTGAGACATAGGCGGAGCTAGAAAGAAATCTCAGCATTTGATTCACCATTCCCATTTTACAGGTAGAAAGACTGAGGTTCAATGAGACCCAAGCAATTCATTCATTCTGCAACTCTAGCCACGCAAGTGGCTCTTTCTACATCCCACTGCCTGTGTGATGAGCAATGCTGCGGCTTCAGCATCACAGTCTTGGGCTTAGATCCAGCTTCACAGCCTATGTGAAACTGTACAAGTTACAGGACTTTAAAGAACCACATAGAAAACAACCGCCCACCTTAAAGACTTGTAGCCATAAAAGGTGCCAAGACTTGCTAAGTATTAAATCACTATTCCTCCCCTTTCTCTACCCTCTCATCCCAAACTGTAGGGAGCTCAGCATGGAAAAAGCCCTGTGCAGAGAGAGGAGCCCCAGGGACTGGCCCGTCCATCTCCCTGTGTCCAGTTCTGACCTTGAAGTATATGATATAGGCCGCCACCAAGACGCCGACACTCTGCAGAAGGTCCCCAATCACGTGAATGAAGGCAGCTCGGACACTGGGGTTCTGCTCCTGGCTGCTGTTGTCATGGCTGTGCCCATGGCTGTGGCCATGTCCAGACTGATGGAGGGCCAACCCCATTCTGTGGAGGCAGATAAAGCCCAGGGGCTCCATGAGGTTTCAAGTCAGCCAGGCACAGTCTACCCATTAGGGCTGGCCTCCCCGACAGTGAAACTCTGAAGTCTCAGCACTCAGAGGCCCTCTTAGGCTTAGCAATCTAGTTCTACAGCCTTGGCTCAGTGCCACAGGGCAAAGAGCTCTGCCTAGGCTGTCTGGGCTCAATCTCCAGAGCTGAATCTCAGAGCAAGCGGACAATGAAGTCAGCAGGTTCACCCCATCACGTTACAAGTGGGAAGACAGAGAGTGAGCACACAAGACAGAAGGCCCACAAACCCACGCTCTGCCCACCCTGCCATTCCTACCGGGACCAGTCTTTGCCCTGTCAGCCTAATTTAGCCTCTGTCCCAGCATGGACCAGATATACCTGTTTGCTACGGATGGCCTTCAAGGTTATTCTTAGACACAAAATGTGGGCGTGCATATCTGTAACCTCCCATTGTTAGCTTACAAGTGGTTCCATTAGGCTCCTCCCAGGGACCTAGCAATGGCTTCTGTCATGTCTGCCAGGTGTGTCAGGTGTGGGTCACATATAAAAGGACTGCTGGCCATTCCAGCACTTGCACTTGTGTGCACATTCTCTCTCTCTCCTTCTCTGCACCCCTCCTCTCTTCTCTGCCCTCTTGGCTCTGCTCCTGTCTGTCTACATGTCCACTCCTCTGCCTCTACCCCTTCCCAGGTCCTCACTCCTCTCTCTTCCCCCAATAATCCCCCTTATACCAGGTCTGCCGCATGGCATTAATTACTCAGGGGCACACCTTGGCATGGGCCTGCCAGGTACCCACTTGTTCCATTATATTCCCTAATACCCATGTCCTTGGGCCAAGGCCTAAAGGAAGTTGATGTGGAGCAGGCCCCGGAACTCAAAACCATGAGGGAAATTCTGTCCTAATGGAATGCCTTAAACTGTAAACCCGGCATTTACAGGTACTGAAGGGGAAGCACAGAGTCCTTCCCTTGGGAGCTGATAGAGGTGACAGGGGTGGTGTGGGGTATGTGTGTGTGTGTATTACAGGGAACTGGGGCCACACTCACATGATGTTCACAGCTACAGCACAGCCTGAAGTGATCAACATGGTGTCCCCTTTGATCTCATAATCTCCAGAAATCAACCGCTGCACAGCCAGGTACACAAGCACCCCAGTCACCACCCAAATGGACAGCACAGACAGCAAGGCTCCAAGGATCTCTGGAAAAGAGCCCAACCACAACAACAACCTGAGCCTGGGGTACTAAGGGTGGACAGGACCTACGTACTTCATGCTAGGCCCTCCCACTGTGAAGTCAGGGCCTGGGTCTCTCTGTCAGCTCCTTAAGACCTGTCTCATGTCACCAAGGACGTCTGACATCAACATGGTGTCTGTTGTCAACATCAGAGCTAGAGTCACCTAGGCCAACCTTGTTTGCTCTACATGGGAAGAAACAGACACTAATGTATATCGTAGCTAGCATGCTGGAGACCATCTCTAATCCTAGAATATGGGCATGAGGCAGGGGCCTGCCTGGCTTTGATATCCTCCCTTTCATGTTTCCTTAAGGCCACATTATGTAAACCAGGCTAGCTTTGAACTTAAGAGAGTTGTCTGCCTCTGCCTCCCCTGTGCTAGGATTAAGAGTATATGCCTAGGTTGTTTTTTTTTCCCCACCCTCAAATAAAGGTAGGGTCACCACCCACTTTAATTAAGGTAGCAGGCTAGAAGACCAGATGGAGCCGGCTCTCCCCACCCCCAGCCTGGAGTTACAGCTGTGAACAGCTTTAGTAAGTACATCTGTAGTAGGTGCTAACTGCTGGGCCATCCCAAGTTCCTTGTTTTGCTCATTGACAATTGGAGGCTGAGGACACCAGGCCATCTCTCCCTAAAGGGAAGCACCTGTGCCAACCCAGAAGCGAACTAACAGCGTAAGGCAGTGTGCTTACTAACTCTTCCTTCTCCCAGAGCTGAGCCCTAGTGACAGGCAATGCTACTGTCATAATTCTGGGCCACTACTTTCCAAGCAACGTGAACTTTGCTTCTCCATTAACTAGTACCTCCCAGATGACGGGGAGTTCCCAGGGGACAGAAGCCAAGGCTGACACTCTCTCCCCCCATAGACGCTTCACTCTTGGCCTTACTCAGGGATCCCCCTAAGAGACCTTGTTCTAGGGTGGCATTCCTGAGGTGCATTCCTAATTCTAGTTCTTGGGAGGCCCTGACATAGAATTACTATGAGTTTAAAGCCAGCCTGGGCTATAGAGTTTAAAGCCAGCCTGAGCTATAGAGTAGAAGCCAGCCTGGTCTACGGTATCAAGATCCTGTAAAGTGAAGTAAAAAGCTAGCTGGGTGGGGCACAAGCCTGGAATTCTAGGACTCAGGAGGAGGAGTCATGAGTAACAGGAATTAATGGGTAGCCTCCGTTACTTACAAGCTCAAGGCCAGCCTGGATTGCTAGAGACACTGTCTCATGACATTTAAAATTCCAAACAAAACCGTATTGTGATCCATATGTTTTCTCTTGATCAATCCCCACCTCTGGTCCACAGAGGATCCTTACCAGCTCGCTGCCAGCCGAAGTTCATGGTCTTGGTGGCCGGTCGGGAAGACACCCAGAGGGAGAAGAGGCTAATGAGCATGCTGGCAAAATCAGTGAGCAGGTGGGCCGCATCCGTCATAATGGCCAGGCTCTGTGCCAGGTACCCACCTGCAAAGTCGAGAGCCAGGACAGTGAGGTTCCCCCAAAGAGTCAGCTCCCCCAGATGTGTACAGCAGAGAACTCACAAGCCCTAGACGATGAGACACACCGGGTTCAAGTTCTCTGTATCTCTCAATTGTACAACATGGGCACCTGACATCCACTCCTGAGCCTCAATACGCCTGTGGATGGCGTTCACTCACGGCTTCTCGCAGGCTCAGGCAGCTAGAGCACACCTTTAATCCCAGCAGAGACGGGAAAATCTCTGACTTGAGGCAAACATGGACTACAAAGCAAGTTCCAAGCCAACCCAGGGGGCTACACAGAGGAACTCTGTGTGTGTGTGTGTGTGTGTGTGTGTGTGTGTGTGTGTGTGTATGGTGAAACCATTAAACCCAGCATTCAGGAGACAGAGGTAGGTGGATCTCTCTGAGTTCAAGGCCAGCCTGGTCTATAGAGTGTTCGTTCCAGGACTGCCAGGGATACAGAGAAATCCTGTCTAATTAAAAAAAAAAAAAAAAAGGAGGAGGAGGAAGAAGAAGAGGAAGAGAAGAAGGAAAGAAAGAAAGTGCAAAGAAAAGAAGAGAAGAAAATTTCTCCACCGGCGATATGAGCTAATTCAAGCAGATTAAAGTATAGATTATTGTATATAGTATACAGCAGGCTTATTGGAAAACCTCTTAGGCAGCTCTTAGAGTGAGTTTGTTAGTCCCAAGAATGAGGCCAGGGAAGCTACCATGGGGAGGGAGATAGAGGGGAGGGAGGAAGAAAAAGAGAGAAAGTGTGTGGCAGAGAGAGAGAGAGAGACAGACAGAGAGAGACAGACAGAGCGCTCAAGCAGGGTACCAAAATGATGTCTGGATTACATAGGAAAGAGCCTCTGGGGGAGAGGTTCAGCCCCCTGGGCTGAAAAGTTCAGGGTAGAGGACAGAATTTGCCGGGTAGAGACTGAGGGACGCTGGGAGAACCTGGAGGCCAGGTTCACGTTGTTAAATATGCACCTCAGCTGTTTGTCTCAGATCTTAATCCCAGCAGACAGAAAACCAAATTCACCTAGGGATAGGAAAGCAAAGCAGGGCCTCAGTAGTGGTTCTTCTTATCTCTTTTATTATTAACTTAAGTGTATGTGTTTTACCTACTTGTAAGTATGTATCTATGTATACCATATGCCTGGTGCCCGCAGAAGCCACAAGAGGGCACCCGATTCCCTGGGACTAGAGTAACAGATGAGTCACCATGTAGGTGCTGGGAAGAGGTGCAGGACCTCTGGAAGAGGTGCAGTGCTCTAACTACAGTCATGGCTCTAGCCAAGTGATTGCCTTAAAAAAAAAAAAAAAGTTAGCCCGTCAACAGTTGCACATGAATGGCAGAGACAGACAGATCTCTGAGTTCGAAGCCAGTCTGGTCTAGGAGGGAGTTACAACATCCAGTGCTACACGGAGAAACACTGTCTCGAAAAAAGAATAAACAAGTAAATAAATATGGTTGGTTATGGTGTCACATACCAACACTCTAGAAGCAGAAGCAGTCAGATCTGAGTTCCAGGTTAGCCAGGTTATTTATTTATTTGTTTATTTATTTATCTATTTTGGTTTTTTCGAGACAGAGTTTCTCTGTGTAGCCCTGGCTGTCCTGGAACTCACTCTGTAGACCAGGCTAGCCTCGAACTCTTGAACTCAGAAATCCGCCTGCCTCTGCCTTCCAAGTGCTGGGATTAAAGGCGTGCGCCACCACCGCCCGGCTAGCCAGGTTGTTAATGTGAGCACTCAGCCTATCAGGCTGCAACTTCACTTACTTCACACACATGGCCTTACCAACGATCTCTCCAATCATGAACACCAGGCAGATGGCAGAGGCCACATAGAGTTTTCGTCGGGCCCTCTGCTTCTCGGGGTCAGGGTGACTCCCAGAATCCTTCTGGGCATGGCAATAATGGTTGCTCTGGACAGCCAGCTCAACAGCGGGCAGGTCCACAGGAGGGATCCAGCTAGCTTCACTCTTCCACAGAGATCCTAAGAATGACCTGGAGGCAAGAGGAAGGACAAAAAAAAAAACAAACCGCTCAGCCGGAGGGAGGGGAAGGAGCCCTGGGCCAGTCTCTGGGAGTATTGCTGGTCTGCTGTTTCCAGAACAAGTAAGAACATTCCAGACCCCGCAGTGGCTGGTGGGTAAGCAGAGGTAAGCAGCCAATGTTACGAGGGGGATGGGGGTGGTACTGGGGAGGTGAGTCTTGGGACCTTGTTCTATGATTGTCCCCTCCTCCTCCACTCATTCCCAAGCTGAGAGGGGAGTCTTTGCGAACTAGCCAAAGGGCAGTCCGTCAGGTCGAGCTCAGAGAAAGAGCAGGGTTCTGGCTCAGACAGCAGATCATAGCTCAGCGCACCCGCGGGCACAGGGCCTCCCCACCTCAGGGCTGCCCGGGATCAAAGTACTGGACTGAAGGCGGGGTTCCAGGCACCCTAAGTCCCACTAGGGCGCACCGGCAGGCAGCGTTCAGGATCTGTGTGTGCTTGGCCAGGTGAGACAGGTGATCCCTGGGGCTACGAGGCCGCCGCCAATTTCCTTACTCTTACCTCACCCCATACCTCCGACCGGGTCCCAGTTCAAGCCCCCGCCCGGACCAACCACAGCCAAGACGGTCAAAGAGGAGGTGCGTGTGATGCCGCCCAGATTCCCGCCCCTTGGGGCTTGAACTTACCCGACTCCGCGTGTGCTCTCCAGCAGGTTCTGCTTGTCCATGGTCTGCATGCTGCCTCTCCTAGTGCGCCCTCGAAGTTGCGCGCGGGACGATGGCTGCTCGCAGTCACCTTCTACCTTCCGCTCCGGTCCTGCCGCTGCGCCCCGGGCCCGCCCGCTTTATCCCCGGCCCTGGCCACCTCGTGTGAAGCCGCCCGCCTCGCGTCGTGTGCAAAAGCCCTCGGGGAGGGGGGAAGGGTGGCCGGCTGCAAAGGAAATCCCGGCTCTGCCCCCAGGACCGGTCCCCTGCATCCCGGAGCCGGAAGGAGCGGAGCAGTCTGCGACCTAAAGCTTTTGCCTGGAGCAAAGAGGAAAGCACTTGCTAAGAGTTGCCCAGAGTTGCTCAGTTAGGACTGGGTGACCAAAACACCCACTCTCCCCCCACCCCCGGATCCCATAGGAAAAAAAGCCTTGGAATCTGGGTTTCTAGAAAATCAGCCCCTCGTGGTGGCACACACATTTAACGCCAGCCATGGGGAGGCTGAGTCAGGCAGATTTCTGGGTTCCAGGCCAGCCTGGTCTACAGAGTGAGTTCTAGAGCTACACAGAGTGTCTCAAAAAAAAAAAAAAAAACCTTAGAAAAAGAAAACAAAGAAAAAATCCTTTGATTGCCCTAGTGCCCTTAGAACAGGGATGTGACTGCTAGCAGCTTTGATGGGGGCTGCTGAGGGGGGAAGAGAGACTTCCTGGAGCTTGCTTCTTGGTTCGAGGGAGTGGCAGTGGGCTGGCAGATGCTCTTGCCCTGTGGCTGTGGCCAGGCCAGCGGGTCTGCCTCCCCTTGCTGGGGTGGTGCCCCATTATGGGGCTGTTTAGTTACAGATCCACTTTGAAAGTTCCTCCTGCCTTGCACTCTCTGATTGCGATCTGGAGTGGCCGCTTTATCTTCATCTCTACAAAGAACAGTGTCCTATCTCTTTAACGGATGTTATCTGGGGAGAACAGACACACTGCGGGA
The DNA here is from genome assembly GCF_004785775.1 of Grammomys surdaster. NCBI lineage: Eukaryota > Metazoa > Chordata > Mammalia > Rodentia > Muridae > Grammomys > Grammomys surdaster. The sequence goes on along the minus strand of NW_021621113.1, from coordinate 7,254,556 downwards.
GCCTGTATACCCTAGAAGCCCAGCAAATTCCTGAGAGATGGTGTCGTACCTTCAACCGAGAAGACCACGCCCCACAAGTTTTCTCTTCCTTCCTTCCTTCCTTCCTTCCTTCCTTCCTTCCTTCCTTCCTTCCTTCCTTCCTCTTTTTCCTTCCCTGAGTCAAAGTTTTCTGTGTAGTCCTAGGTGTCCTGGAACTCGGCATACTCTGTAGACCAGGCTGGCCTCGAACTTAGAGATCCACCTGCTTCTGCCTCTCCAGTGTTGGGATTAAAGGCATGTACCACTATACCCAGCTTTCTCCATGTATTCTAAACAGTCTATTTTGGGGAGATTGGGCCCTGTGACTCACCCTCCCCCACTCTCCAGGGCTGACTGCAGATAGGTATCTCCTTCCTGTTGGTGATCTCTCCACTCTGTCACTCCATCTCCTAGAGTCTTCATGACCACAGCTTGGAAAGTGTAACTGGGGGAGTAGTTTGTTGATCGACTAGTTATGCACGAAGCCTTGGAACCTATCTCCAGTGGTGGAGAAGGAAGGACATTGATCACTATGGCCATGTGTAGCCCAGGCTAGAATGAGACTCTAGACCTGGTCTGGACAGGATGGGACTAGGGTAGTCGCTCAGCTGGTAGCATGCAGCCTGGAGTTCCAGCCGCGGCATCACGTTAACCGGGTGTGATGGTATACTGATTGTAGTCCCAGCTCTGCAGAAGTGCAGGCGAAAAGGGATCAGAACCTCAAGGTTTTCTTTGGCTATATAGCTACCTTGAGGCCAGCCTGGGGTACTTAAGACTTGCAAGCCCTGTACACCAAATGTACACCAAATTCTCTCAGTTAGAGAAGTGGGGAACAGAAGAAGCGAGTATATCTGGGTGCATAGGCCTGGAATTCAGCTAATGGGGAGCAAGGGATGGAAACTCTCCTCCCCTGGTGTGATGGTTTGTATATCCTCCGCCCAGGGAGTGGCACTATTAGGAGGTGTGGCCCTGTTGGAGTAGGTGTGTCATTGTGGGCATGGGCTTGAAGACCCTTATCCTAGCTGTCTGGAAGTCAGTATTCTGCTAGCAGCCTTCAGATGAGGATGTAGAACTCTCAGCTCCTCCTGCACCATGCCTGCCTGAATGCTGCCATGTTCCCACCTTGATGATAATGGACTGACCCTCTGAACCTGTAATCCAGCCCCAATTAAATGTTGTTCTTATAAGAGTTGCCTTGGTCATGGTGTCTGTTCACAGCAGTAACACCCTAACTAAGACAACTGGCCTGCCTGGGTTAGGACTGAGCACCTGGGTGGGCCCTTAGCACCTGTGAAATTAATTAAAATAAATAGGAGAACCCGACAAGATCACACTGGCCGCAATCCTTGGGCAGAAGGCTAGCCTGAGCAATTTATTGGGACCCTGTCCCAAAGTGAAAAAGGACTGGGGTGTGAGCTTGGTGGTAGAGGACCCAGACTAGGCACAATCCCTGGTCCTGTAAACATGGATTCAGTGAGAGGCAGCAGGTGCTGTCCTAGGGAGTTAACAGGACAACCAGAGATTACTGTCACACCTTACTTAAGGTAGAAAGATTGTGACAGTGGGTTAGAGCACTCCTTTCTCCTGGGTGCAAAACATAAATTCTCAATGGTTTGGTTTTAGTTTTTCTTTTCTTTTTTTTTTTTAAAATTTATTTATTGTATGTAAATACACTGTAGCTGTCTTCAGACACCCCATAAGAGGGCATCAGATCTCATTACGGATGGTTGTAAGCCACCATGTGGTTGCTAGGATTTGAACTCATGACCTCTGGAAGACCAGTCAGTGCTCTTAACCACTGAGCCATCTCACCAGCCCTGGTTTTAGTTTTTCAAGACAAGAGTTTTTCTGTGCAACAGACCTGGCTATCCTGGAACTTGATTTGTGGCCCCGACTGGCCTTGAACTCACAAGAGATCTGACTGCTTCTGCCTCCCAAGCACTGGAACCAAAGGTGTGCACCTCTGATTTATTTTAAATCCATATCCCAATATGCATGGGTATTGTAATAAATGTACACACACACATATGTAATCAGTTTGGCTTGGCTTGTTGGGGCTTGAGACAGTCTCCCTATGTAACTGAGGCTGGCTTGGAATTTGACATCCCCTTGCCTCAGCATCCTTAGTACTGGGATTACAGGCTAATGTCATACCACCCAACTAATTCCTACTGGTTTTAGTTTTGATTTTTTGGAGACTAGATCAAGCCAGCCCAGGCTGATCATGAATCTTCTGAGGGTGACCTTCAGTTACTGATCTTCCTGCCTTCCTCTCCCACCAGAAGCCACAGAAATTCTAATCTTAGAAGCTGGTTATAAAAGAATCCTCCAGCCTGACCAAGCAGAGAGGCCCTGCCCAGTGTCTGGAATGAGGAAAGCGAACAGACAGGCTCTGCTTAGTTTTGTCACCCGGCTATTAACATTGGATCTCACTTCTCTCATCCAATCAAATCTCTCAGGGTTGCAATTTAATTGTGCTTACACAAGAGCTTCTCCAGTACACACATGCGCGCGCACACACACACACACACACACACACACACACAGGGACAGAGTTCCAGAAACTTCACATAGCAAACATAGGAAGGTTCCTGGATGCTGTTGGGCCTAGAGAGGGCATGGAGTGACTCTCCCCCTTTCTGTTCATCCTGCCCTCTGTTCATCATGATATCCTTTATAATGAAGTAGTACAGGTCAAGTTAGCATTTCCCTGGGTTCTTAGCAAGTTGATGATACCGTGGGAGAGAAGCCACGAGAAGATAAAACAACCTGGAGCTTGTGCTTGGCGTCCAAAGCTCAGCCTTGAGAGTTTAGCAGGGGAAACTGCACTTGAATTTGGCTTTTCCCTGTTTCCTCAGAAAGAATATGAATTGATTTGGAAGAGTTTGTGTTGGGGATGTAGCTCAGTAATAGAGTGGGGCTAGCATTCTTGGGGCTTAGGGTTCAACAGACACACACACCCTTACCTAAACAAAAATTTCATTCAAAACTTCAACAAGGCAGGTGGGGTCAGTGGTTAAAAGCGGACTTCAAGCCAGGAGGTGGTGGTTCATGCTTTCAGTCCCAGTGCTTGAGAGACAGCGGCAGACCAATCTACACAGCCCGAGTTCCAGGACAGCCAGGGCTACACAGAGAAACCCCATCTCAAAAAAACAAAAACAAAGAAGAGGACTTCAATTCTCAGCATCCACCAGGGATATAATCCCTACCCACCATCTGTATGGCAGTTCCAGGGGATCCAGTGTTCTCTTCTGGCGTCACTGGTGCCTGACACACATTCGGTGCACTTACATACAGGCAGCACAGCCCATCTATACACATAAAATAAGACAAAGAACCCAGCACTTAGAAGACAGAGGCAGGAGGTTATTTGTGAGTTAGAGGTCAGCCTGGTCTACATAGACACGCCCTCAAAAATAAATAATAGATAAAAATAAGACTTCACAAGATTGGTAGCACCTGGCAGATAAGGACAAGAGAATTAGGAGACCAGGATATCACCTTGATAGTGAGTTCAAGGCTAGATCCCAGGTACAGGAAACAAAAGAGAAGCTGAATATGCTGTGGAGCAGCTTCCTTCTAGATCAAAGCCTTGTGTCCTGAAAGGAAGCTAATTCAGATGCAGGATGTTAAAGGAGAGGTAAAATAACAGGATATTTTAAGAGAGGATGCTTATGGAGAGGTGAAAGAACAGATATTCTGTGGAGGAAAGTTCCTTAAGCTTAGGAAGTAAACAACTCAGTAGTCTCAGGAAGTTCCTGAAACTGACCAGATTCTCTAGGCCCATCCTTTCTCAAGCATAAATAAGCAGTGCCTGATTACAGGAAGACACTCTGAGATGAGCTGATCTGCCCGAGAGAGTCATACTAGAAAGCTGGGCACTGGTGGTGCATGCTTTTCCTCCTGGTACTTGGGAGGTGGGGGTAGGCAGATTTCTTTATATTCGAGGCCAGCCTGGTCTACAGAATGAGTTCCAGGACAGATAAGGCTATACAGAGAAACCCTGTCTTGAAAAAAAAAAAAAAAAAAAAAAAAAAGAAAGAAAGATCTTACTAGAAGCAGAAGCCAGCTGGGCTGCCAGGAAGAAGCTTTTCCAACTTAACTGCCTGGAAAGGACCCTCTCCAGCCTGCTGAGCTGACTGTGTGTTAGGCCTAATGATCCAGATTTCCAACGTTTGACCTGCCGTCAGTGCTGAAGTGGGATGTTTGTGATGCTCCTGTCTGAGTCATTGCCGTCCTGGAGGAAACCTCTCACCCACATTCCTGTAAGTAACCCAGATAAAGCTCATTGGCTCACCAAGTTGGACCTTGGTATCTGTACTTTGTTGGTTTCCTATGTGGAGCAAGTAAATGCTTCTTTGTGTCTCCTCTTGACAAGTAACAGGATGAAGGGCTGGGGAGCCATAGTAATGCCTGCTTCTCTAGTCAGTAACTTGGACAGATGATGTGGAAACAGGATGTTATATACAGTTATGCTGCGATTTCAAGGAGGCCAAAGCCTTTGTCTTCATTTTTAAATTATTCAGTCTTTCTTCCTTTTTTTTTTTTAGATTTAATTTATTTTATTTACATGAGTACACTGTAGCTATCTTCAGACACACCAGAAGAGAGCATCGGATCCCATTACAGATGGTAGTGAGCCACCATGTGGTTGCTGGGAATTGAACTCAGGACTTCTGGAAGAGCAGTCAGTGCTCTTAACCTCTGAGCCATCTCTCCAGCCCTAAATTATCCGCTCTTGAAACATCCTTTACCTATGTATTCCAGGCTATCTTGAACTCTTCTTAATTCTCCTGCCTCAATTCTAAGGACATCATGTCCGGCTTCTCTCTCCCTGGCTTCTAAAGGCTTTAACTCTTCTGTGGGAGGATACTTGAGAATAAGACTTTGAAGAGGGTTCAGCAGACGAAGCTGGGCCTCACAAGCCAGATGACCCGGTACCCACGTGGTGGGAGGAGAGCGGAGACTTCCGTACATTCTGCTCTGACCTCCACAGGCGTGCTGTGGCATGGGTCTCCTCTCCTCCCCCTACATCAGTAAAGATAAGTAAAATATACAAAAAAAAAAAAAAAAGACTGTGAGGAAGTTAAGTGCTCTCAGCCAGAGCTGCCATCTCCCAGTCATTTGACAAGTTGTCTCGTGTGGGGAGGGGCGGGAGGAGGGGTAAAACTACACTTCACCTTTAAAGCCAACCATTCTATAAAGTCAGCACTGTATCCACACACAGATGATCTGCATTATCCTGACCAATGTTTCTAGCAGGAATGCTTCTTCCACTATCTTGGTATACATAGCAATCCGTGTATGTGATCACAGTATGTGTATGGGTCTGACTGCTGCTCAGTCAGCTTAGACAATACGGACTTATTCTTTTGGCCACATTTGTATGATTTTACAAAACAACCCTCCTGAAGACATCAAAGAAGCAATTATGGTTCAAAGTGGAACGCACCGTAAATGTCACCATGGCAAAGCTGGCAGAGTCTATTGTGTCAGCCAGTGCTACTGGCACTGTAAACAAACAGGTCGAGGGCAAGATTCTCAGAGAACTAACTTGTATGTTGAGCATGGTCTGAGGTGACTCCTGACATAGGAAGGAAAGCAGAAGCCGAAGAAAAAGGTATCTGGGTTCTGCCGAAGCACCAACTACCCCACCCAGAGGAGCCAGCATTTCAAGACTTGACAGAAATCTATTCCCTGTGAATTCATGGCTGAGGCAGGGGAGTTTTAAAAAAGGCCTCAGTTGTAAAACTATGTTTCTTTTCTTAAATCTTTATTAAAGATTTGTTTATTTTATTCTACGTGTATGTGTGCTCTGCCTGCATGTATGTCTGTGCTCTGGTGGCCGTAGAGTCAGAGGGGAGCTTTGAATCCCCAGGAACTGAAGTTACAGGCAGGTGTGAGCCACCATGTGGGTGCTGGGAACCAAAGCCAGGTCCTCTGCAATAGCAGCAAGTAAGTACTCTTAGTCATGGAGCTGGCCCCCAAGTTGTTTATCCTTAATTAGGTTGAACTGTGGTGCCTTCTCCCTCCAAAAAGAAAGAAAGAAAAAAAATTGAAGAAGAAGAAGGAGAAGGAGGAGGAGGAGGAGAAGAAGGAGAAGAAGAAGAAGAAGAAGAAGAAGAAGAAGAAGAAGAAGAAGAAGAAGAAGAAGAAGAAGAAGAAGAAACACAGCTGGGCGGTGGTGGCGCACACCTTTAGCAAGCACTTGGGAGGCAGAGGCAGGTGGATTTCTGAGTTGGAGGCCAGCCTGGTCTACAGAGTGAGTTCCAGGACAGCCAGGGCTACCCAGAAAAACCTTGTCTCAAAAAACAAAAAACAAAAAAAACAAAAAACAAAAAAGAAGAAGGAGAAGGAGAAGGAGAAGAAGAAGAAACAGGTGTGTTATAGTAAAGACAGCAGGGTGACGGCCCCTGCAGAGTCAGGAGCTGGGCAAGCATGGGCACAGGAAGGTTCCAAGGCTAGCTCATATTCTTTTTCTTAGCTTGACTTTAGTAAAGTAGTTATATGCTACAATAATTCACTAAATTTTACAACTGTGTACATATCGCAAACTAAAAAAAGTTGCATATCAAAAACAAAAATTAGCCAAGGTATGGTGGCCCACATTGGTAATTCTGGTATTGAAGAGGCAGAGATAGTTAAAGACCAGCCTGGGCTACATAATGAAGCCCTTTCTTTTCTCTTCTTTTCTTTTCTTTTTTTGAAAAAATGCCTTTAATCCCAACACTGACAAGAGGACCTCTGTGAGTTCAAGGCCAACCTGGTCTACATACAGAACGTCAGGCCAGTCTGGGCTACATAGTGAGACCCTGTCTCAAAAAGGGGGAGGAAGTGGCGAGAGCAAGGACAGTTCCTCGTATCGACCTCTGGTCTCCACACGCACACATGTGCATCCGTGCCATACTCACATGTGCACTCTGTAGGCACACGACACACACTTGTGAAAATAGGAAAAGCTTGAAGCACAGTGTCAGGAGGACTGGCAGCGAGGCCTGACCTGGCAGAGAGAAATGCTGAAGTGGAGACAGGTGGCACAGCTTGACCAACGTGAACTCCTTGGTAGGTGAATTCTAAATGAAGTCACATGAACAGGGAAATTGGAAATCATGGAATTGCTGGGTTAAGTGTTGAACATGCAGAAATGTATGTGGGGGCTCTAAGGGCTTTTTTTTCCCAGCATCTCATGAATCCCAGGGTTGTTCACAAATTCAGGATGTTCTGATTGTGATGGCACACATCCCAGCACTCAGGAGACAGAAGCAAGCAGATCTCTGACTTCAAGGCAAGCCTGGTCTACATAGTGAGTTCCAGGACAGCCAGGGATCTATAGAAAGATCCTGTTTCAAATATGGATCTGTAGAAAGATCTGTCTTAAATAAGTACATACAAATATACTGTGGTTGTTTGAATATGCTTGGCCCAGGGAATGGCACATAGGAGGTGTGGCCCTGTTGGAGTAGCTGTGTCACTGTGGGTGTGGGCTTTAAGACTCTCATCCTAGCTGTCTGGAAATCAGTATTCTGCTAGCAGCCTTCAGATGAAGATGTAGAACTCTCAGCTCTGCCTGCACCATGCCTGCCATGCTCCTGCCTTGATGATAATGGACTGAACCTCTGACCCTGTAAGCCAGCCCTAGTTAAATGTTGTCCTTGTAAGACTTGCCTTGGTCATAGTGTCTGCTCACAGCAGTAAAACACTCTAACTAAGACAGAAGTTGATACTGGGAGTAGGGTATTGCTGTGATAAGCCTGACCATGTTTTTGTTTGGAAGAATGTGGATTCAGGGACTTTAGAGTTGGAAAGCCTGGATGCTTAAAGTGGGGCTTAATGGGCCATCTTTGTAGGAATCTCAAAGACAGTGGTGCTGAGGGTGATTTGAACTGTGTAGGCCTGTTGGCCCAAGACGTTTCAGTGGAGAAGAATTTCAGAATGTGGCCTAGAGACTGTTTTTGTGGTATTTTGGTGAAGAATGTAGCTGCTTTTTGTCCTTGTCTGAAGAGTCTACCTGAGGCTAAGGTAAAGAGATTTATATTGATTCCATTGACAAAGGAAATCTCAAAAAAGCCCAGCAGAGACTCTGTCCTCTGGTTTAGTTTTATGAAGAATGTTGTGATGAAGAGGATCAAGCTGAGAAAGGAAAATATAAGATATCAAGAAATAAAGGGGCGCCAGGAAGTGAAATGTAGGCGAATCCTATGTTCAAGGAGATAAACAGATTAAAGGAGTGGTGACTTTGGGGCAAGAGTCTCCCCAGCTAAGCTTAGGTCCAAGCATGGTGGTGCACACCTTTAATCTCAGGAGACAGAGGCAAGCAGATCTCTGAGTTCAAGGTCAGTCTACAGAGCAAGTTCCAGGACAGCCTAGCTTAGGCAATGAAGGAGTTGGAAAACAGAAAGCTGGTGATAATGTACTAGAACAAGGGGGCCATGTTCCAGCCCCAGCAAGCAGCAGAACTCAGGAGCTTCGGCCATGTGGCTCTGGCCTTAGAGTGAAAATTAGAAGGGACTGCTGGGACAACTGATGCTGGTTAACTGGAGTAAAGTAGCAGTGATGAAGAAGAGACCAGCATCATTGAAGTGATGTATTCTGGGAAGTGTTTTCTGAGAGCACAGAGAAGCTGTGTTCCAGAAATAGCCAAGGCTGTACCTGGTGCTGCAGCTGGACTTGCTAATATGTAAGAGTCACCCAGGTGGTAGTGGCTTTGAAGGCATGAAGGGGTCATAGAGAGCAGCTGAGGTCCAGCACTGTGAGAGGCCACAATGGAAGGCCATTGTTGAAGGTGCAGCCTCCGTTGCAATTGATAGCCCAGGACTGATGGGGTCATCCAAAGAAGATGAGGCCTGGCACAATGAAGAGAGCCTGTGAGAGGTCTATTGGTGAAGTCTAGTTGTAGTGGAAGACCCCAGTGTATTGGAGATGCCAGTACCATCTGGGATGATTACCAAGAACAGCAGCAGCAGTGGAGTCAACCAGAGCCTAGAGTGCTACAGAGGGCAGAGCTGGAGATGTGACCCAAAGCCTTTGGAAGACACCAGAAGATTATGTATGGATCCCAGATATTGGAACAAGAAGCTATAACGTTGAAGTTGCCTTGGAGACCCCAAGATGTTCAAGATGTCAAAGCTGTGGGTTATCTGCTGAGGAAGGCTCCTAACAGGGAGTGGAACCAGCCCAGGAGAAAGAAGTTTGTTGCAGTCAACAAAGATGAAAACAGAGTTTGGAGATCTGAAGACCACTTTGACATCAGCCATGTCGAAGTAGAGTTTGGACTTTGCCCAGCTGGTTTCTGGTCTTGCTTTGGGGATTAGTTAAGTGATTGGATGAATGAATTTCAGAAGAGACTTTGAACTTTTAACATTGTTGAGACTGGTATAAACTACGGGGGGTTTGGAAGTTGGACTAAATGTATTTTTTATTATACTATGACCAGGTTTGGCCCTCATAGGCTCATGTGTTTGAACAAGCCTATGGTGGCCAGGGAATAGAATGTGGTGGTTTGAATATGCTTGGCCCAGGGAGTGGCACTATTTAGGGGTGTGGTCTTGTTGGAGTAGGTGTGTCAGTGTGGGCATGGGCTTAAAGACCCTTGTCCTAGCTGCCTGGAAGTCAGTCTTCTCCTAGCAGATCTTCAGATGAAGATGTAGAACTCTCAGCTCCTCCTGCACCATGCCTGTCTGGATGCTGCCATGGTCCCACCTTGATGATAATGGACTGAACCTCTGAACTTGTAAGCCAGCCCCAATTAAATATTGTCTATAATGTATAAGAGTTGCCTTGGTCATGGTGTCTGTTCACAGCAGTAAAACCCTAACTAAGATACATACACATACATACATACATACATACATACATACATACATACATACATATGAAAACAAATTGATTCTGTAGTCCAGACTGGCCTTGAACTCCTGATCCCCCTGCTTCTAGCCCAAAAGTGCTGGGATTATAGACTTTGTCACCTCAGTCGGTTTGTGCAGTGCTGGGGATCAAACCTCCAGCCTCATGAATCTTCTGCAGTCACTCCATTAACCTCTCCTGGCCTTGTAACTCTCAAAGCCACATCTTGCCATGCAGTCCTGTCTGGCCTGATGCTTGCAATGAGCCCTGCATGGTCTCAGACTCATGGCCTTCTTGTTGCAAAGCCTCCTGGGGGCTGAGATGACAGGTATACATCCTATCCAGCTTTGTCGGCTTTTGTTTTATAAGACAGGATTTCAGGCTGTCCTTAGACTTGCTGTGTAGCTGAGGGTGGCCTTGAACATCAGATCTTCCTGCCTCCATCTCACAAATGAGTGGGATTGCAGGTGTGTACCACCAAGCCAGCCCCACCAGCTGTCGGGCTTTTTAGCTTTTTATTTTATTTTATTTTATTTTATTTTATTTTATTTTATTTTATTTTATTTTATTTTATTTTATTTTATTTTATGACAGGGTCTGCCTACCCAAGTCTGGCTATCCTCGAGCTTGGAATCAAGCTGGCCTTGAACTTATGGAGATCAGCCTGCCTCTGCCTCCAGGTGCTGGGATTCAAGGTATCTGCTACCATGCCAAGCTCTCGCTCACCGCTTTCTTGTGGTAGGCTGCTTCCAGTGTTCTGCTTGCCTGTTGGAATCTGACTCTCCACTGCTCTCTGAGATTAGACAATGTGTACTAGTTCCTTGCCTCAACTTTTGCCCCTTTGAGAGCCTGAAGCTGCTGTGTTTTGTAACATTGCCTCATCCCCAGAGCTAGAGGTTGTCTTGGCTTCCCGTGGAAGAAATCTGGGCTCCACGGTGACCTTCATTCAGTCTGTTGCCCATAGACAGCAGCAGTTCCAGACCCAACTACTCTGGACCATGAAACTCTGGCTCCTCCCACCATTTCCAAACTAAACGGGAGCATCACCGAGTGTAACTACAACAGAGGGGCCTCTCACTGCTCCGGAGAAGACTCCAGGGACCAAGGGATCCCACCTGGAAATGCTCAAGGAGGCAAACTGGGGCTTTGAGAAGTGGGAGATAGGGAGAAGCCAGCAGATAAGCTCTCAATTCTCCTGCCAGGTCCACACCCCCTCCACACCAATATGAACTATTTCAGTCAAGCCCTGTCTTTCCCCACTCACTAGAAGCATCTCGCATCACTACCACTGAGCCAGGTTGGGGCGCTGAAGCAGTAGTCAGCTCAGTCACAGACACCTGCACCACATGTATGTTTCCTCCTCTCCTGCCTCAGTCCCACCCTTCTTTGCTGTCTACCCTGGGATGGGACCTCTGGGTAAAACCCCTGAACAGCCAGGGGTGGGTCTTTGGGAGAACTAGAACCTGTTTTGTGAGGCCAGTGGTAGAGCTGGTTCTCCGGTTCTCTGTGTACCTCACATTGGGAAGTGTGGGGAAGTGTGGGGAAGTGTGAGGAAGTGTGGGGAAGTGTGGGGAAGTGTG